>NW_028125156.1:0-149028 GCF_965194825.1 Balaenoptera physalus
CACATCCCTCTATAGTACGTCCCTCTTCTTTCTGCTTTGCAGTTTGCTGCTCCACTTGTTCAACCCCACCTAGTAATAACCTATACTTCCCTTGTTCCTGTTTTCCCATCTGGAAAACAGACAAAAGGCAACCAAACAACGCAAAGGTCTCAACAAATAAGGGATACCCAAAACCAGAGATGGCCAGAACTTCTGTATCCCTCATGAAACCTAGCCCGGTGTTCAATACTTAGGTATCATTAATACATGCGTGTTGACTGAAACAGTTGAAACGCAATTCTTCCACTTCCCAGTTTAGTTTTAGTCCTCATACAAAACCTGATCATCAAATTCCTTAATGCTAGGAATCACAGTGAAAAATAATTTCTCAACTGACTTCTGTCAGATGAGTGAGAACTAAGGTTAATTCAGTGTATCTGAAGCATAGAAAGTGAGGGCAAACGTGGCACAAGATGGGGCTAGAGAAGCAGAGAGGATTCTAGAGCACGCAGAGTCTTAAAGGCCACCAGTGTGTTTTCTATTCTCAAAACAATGTTTGTGAGCGATGTTTATGAGCAATGTTCCAACTTGCTTTGAAGCTTTCTTGTGTGAAGAATGGATTGGAGGGAAACAAGATATATGGACACTAGTTAGGACCTAATCGCAACAGACAGGCAAGTTCAGTATTAGGATGTTGAGGGAGAGCTGACAGATTCCAAAGAAATTCAGGAGATAAACTGAAGCGGGCTTCATGGGGTATGAGATGGAGGAAAGGAAGGTCTTAGGGAATTAAAGGGTTTACTGCACACATGAGCAGAGTCTCAAAATTAATCATTTGAACGTACAGAGGGGGATCGATCTCCCAAATGACACCGGTTAGGAAGCAACGGTACGCCCTGTAGAATTCCTAGAGACAGCACAAATCAACTGTTTCGATGGAAAATTCGGCGGGACCCTTGATTTCCATGGGAATATAGAGAAAAGAGACACTGATCTGGCTTGCAGGTATTTAGGAAGTTGTTAGCCTGACATCACATACTAGTCTCATGTAAGTAGGCCGTCTGAAGTATGAAGCTTAGGGGAAAAACCTTGAAGAAAACTTAAAAGCTTAAGCCACACCTCTATACTACACCACCTTTCACAGTTTCTTCTCAGATAAGCAGCATCCCCATCAGTGAAGAAACTCACATCCCATAATAGGAACAACAGGCCTAAAAATTAAATGTGTGTCTTTGGAGGTCCCATCTATGCGATATCTTCCTGGTACCAGAAAAGTCCCCAGGAAGATCGATCTTTGCACCCCTGAAAGCTTACCACCAAGGAAAATGACTAGGTCCATAGATTTCCTCCCTCAAACCAGCCTACCTCACACATAAATCACTAGCAACTCAGCCCTTAACTCACATTATCACAGTCACAAGAGTGGTTAGGGAGAAAAGCACTAACCAGGGGAACTAACACAGAGGCAATCCAGGCCAAGCTGGGCTGGTGGCAGATATCTGCTCCTTACGCTCGGGTGCATAATGCGACTCACCACAATGCCTTTTTCACAGACCCTTTTTAAAGTTTCTCCACAAAATCCAACAGCTCAAGTTAGCTCATGACGCTTCAAGGTAAACAATCGTCAAGAGAAAAACATGCAATATGTCTTACAATGTTGGATTCCTTACAAATAGGACAAGGAAATAACCATGTAGACAAAACCAGAGCATTTGAAAACATCTGCGTTCTACAAACATACCAGTGAATGCTATAAATAAGGTAATATGACATAAAACAAAATGAAAACTAGATGTGAGACTGTTCTCTTCAGTGTACAGACTTCATGGCAGTTGCTGCACGATCTAGCTACTTATATCTACAACTCTCTGTTCTGTTAATACAAAATGAGGCCCAAGTGTGTCAACTTGTTTCCCACAGAAACCAAAAAACCTACATGCATCTCTTTTCTCCGGTGCCCTTTCACCTTACCTGCTCCCAGTTCTCCACCAATGTCCTCCTCTTTCTCTAATTATTCTCCTCTTCATTGTGCTTGGCCTTGCACCCAAGCATGCAAGACAGAGAGTCCTAGAGGTCCGAGATTCTAGAGGGGCTGTTTGCAAGGGGGAGGAGATTACGGTAACTGCCACACTGTATATACTTCTGTGCAAAGAAAGAGGGACAGTGTTCAGAATGTCTCTCACATATAAAAAGAGCTGGATGGCAGGATACCTGTGTGGCCCAAGGAACTAGAGCTAGCAAATCATGGGCAAAACAATTGCAACCAAAGGCTGGAAGAGGAAAGGTCTGCAACCAGCTCTGTCTCCTGGCTCTCTGCTATTTGCTGCCAATGGGCAGAGTCTATTTCGTGAAGCATCAAGCACTGAAAAGAAGACTCCTGCTGCTGGAAGTTGACAGGAAGGAACATCCAATGCAAGATCAAGGCTTGTCCTAGAAGCAATGCCCATAATGGAAGAAAAAAAAAAAAAAAAAAAGAAAGCGGAAGAGAAATGTTAAGTCGCAAGTCCAACCTGGCCCCCAGCCTAGCCCAGCCCAAGGAAGGTAGGAGTCAAGGAGAAGAA
This sequence comes from Balaenoptera physalus, assembly GCF_965194825.1. Taxonomy (NCBI): domain Eukaryota; kingdom Metazoa; phylum Chordata; class Mammalia; order Artiodactyla; family Balaenopteridae; genus Balaenoptera; species Balaenoptera physalus. Next base: position 2,541 of record NW_028125156.1, read on the forward strand.
ACTAAAAGAGAAGAGCCTTGGACCACAACATTCTCCACAGGGTACACTCAACAAACTTCACCCTGCTCTTTAACCAAGTTACAACTGTAATAGTTCAAACTAAATGGCTCTTTCCTTCCTAAGGATACTAGTTAAATAAGATCTATATAGCTCTAAGTATATGATACATAAAATAGAATACTCTGTAGAATATAAGTAACTGTTAGTTAATTATATTAATGAACGTCTGTAAGAAATGTTGCAATGATTTCCCTAATGGAAGAGCCTGGGGGAGGTAAATCTGTCTTCTAGGATTTCCTCCCCAGAGCTCAGAAATTGAGGGGTTGTTTTAGCTCTCCTACGCTCTCTTCACCCAAGCCCGCCCTCCTGTTGGGGATCGGACCTCCCTATTGGCTAGCTCATACCTTTCAACTGCCTGCTTTGTGACATCACTCTCCTACCAAACCTACTACCACTTGGTAGAGGTCTTGGGGTTTCCGTGGAGCCGTTTGGACCAGTAACCAGTGACCTTTGTACTGGACACGTGCGCCGTTCAGCTGCAGCCACTCAGACATCCTCTAGTGTTGTCTCCTCATCCCTTGTACCTGCAGTTGATGTCTCCTCTTCTCTGACCATGTCAGGTAAGAAAAGAAACTTTGGAAAGTTTTGCGTTCGATTTCTTGTGCCCCTAAATTGAGGAGGAGATTCAAAATAGCGTGGAGTAATGAGGGAAAGTATTGAACTACAAGTCTGGAGACCTAATTTCAGTTTTGACTTTGACGTTTACTGTCTGTGTGACTTTGGACAAATCACTGACTGCCTCACAAAGCCTGCTGCTTTCCTTATCTGTTACGTTAGGATACCACATTGGGTTGATCACTCTGATCCCCTTCTTTTCCAATATTGAGCCTTAAAGGGTACCCATGTAGAAAATGAAATCAGAGACTTCTCAAAAGAGTGTTTCAACAGAAACATAGAAAAGCCAGGTGACACAGAAAACTAGCGATATATACCAAGATGTTTCATCTCCAATGGTCTCCCTCCACTAGTATTTCGACTAGTTGAAAAGAGAGAATAGGGAGAGAGGATGGAGAGTACTGGGCTATATAGGGAGGCACAGAGTCAAACGTAAGCAAGTTTAGGATTGTTTTCATTAGCACAGGCCAACAGGAACCAAGAGATGGGAAAAAAATATAAGAATGAAGAGGGAAAGCATAGAGGAGCTCTCAAGAAAGAGGCAGTTTGCCATGGAATGTTGATGGGAGCCAAAGATTTTAAATTAAAGCAGAAACAGCACAGAGGGAAATCTGCTCAGAGCAGGGCAAAACAAAGCTGATGGTAGCAAATCCTTACATTAACAGACTAAGAAGGAAAGTAAGGCCAGAACAGGGGATCACCAGGAAGGGCAGCCTATCAGAAAAGTCATACTCCGTTTTCTTTCTTTTATTGCCTCTCTGAATACAGCTGGCACTTGACAGTTTGGAATAGAAACATTTTAGAAGTATGTTTTAGAAATGATGCTTCCTAGAAACCAGAAACCAAAGTGGTTATCTAGGGGGCTGCTTTTCAGTGTTCTATTCTTTCTAATTTTTAAACTAGGTAGACATTTGACCAATTAAACATTTTAAATGATATCTTCTACATTGAATCAGAAGGACTATTTCCTTTGTGTGATATGTAGCTTCTAAGGCAAGGTTGCTTTTCAATTTTTACAGTTATTTCCTTCCTAACACAGAGAGCACATTGATCAACAGCCATCGTTCGCTTGTAGATCTTAGCTACCGGAGAAGAAAAAGAAAAAGTCAAGCCCCCACATCTCTAATTCCCCATTTAGGGAATTCCCTGGCGGTCCAGCGCTTAGGACTCGGTGCTTTCACGGCCAGGGCCACGCGGCGCGGCAAAAGAAAAAAAGAAAACACAAACATCCACGTTTATCTAAAACAATGTTGTGGAGTCCTTTGGATTTTCTTACATTTGAAAATCTTTTTTAATTGGATTCTAGGGATGATGGTTTTTTGAGGTCTTGGGATGTCATCTTCTTGGATGTGGAAGATGATTCTAAGTTCTAGGATAAATACAAAAACCTTCTTGATACTTTTTAAGCTTCCTTTCTGCTTATTATATGAGTTATATTCATGGACAGATATATTTCTCCTAGGCTTAATACCTGTTACTTGCTGGGTAAAAATATGAATGAGCACAATAATGAAACTCTTTTACACTTACTATTTTGCTGTCTGCTTTGTACCGGTTTTCATTGAAATACTTGTCTATATATGTTGTGGCTACCTATACATTCACATTTGTTGCATTCTGTTGCTTGTTGTGCATTTTTTACTGATTTATCGTCTCTGTCTGTATGCATTGGCTAGGAATTCATTCACCTCTATCACCTCCATCGTGTTTTTTGGTTAATAGTATTCACTAAAATAGAGTGGGCAAAATTCACTTTCATAATATTGCATGTATGGTACAGAATGTCATTTGTTAGTAAATTCATTAGGCTTTGATACTTGCCCACATACCCCAGTTTTCATTAATATCTATGGATTTCTTTTTCGTTACGTAACATGTTTTTCATGATTTTTCTTTGTCTTTCTAGAACTTATTGTATCTTCCTCCATATAAATCATACGCAATAGATCAGCTTATTCATCTATTAATTATTACTGCTATTATTATTGGTGGTGGTGTTATAACCACTTTATAGATGAGTAATCTGAAGTAATCAGATAACTTTTCTCTTTCCAAAAGCACTTAAGAAATCCACTTTCGGGTAATCATTTTGAGGTAGGATGAGAAACCAGGCTTGAAGAGGGCAAACATGACTCTTTCAGTTCACCAGTTGGACTGAGCTATACGTCAACTCTAGGTAATAGCGTGGGAACTGCACAAGCAAAGGGAGACACTGAAGATGACAATGGTAATGGCCGTACTGTTTTCTAATGGACAAAAAAAATGCTTATATTATAAGTTCTATTTCTCCTGCTTTCTGGCACTATCATGCTCAGAGTGGAGTCCTGGCAAGGAAGTCAGGATACTTAGGTTCTGAAACCTGGTAATGACACTAACATAATGAGAGAACCTGAACAAGTCAACCCGACCTCTCTGAGCCTCAGTTTCCTTACTCGTGAAATGAGACTGAAAAAAGAGAAAGTTCTCTAAGGGCCTCCTAGTTCTAAAATGCTTCCAGTCTAGGAAATAGCATAGAAGTCAATACGAGTGCAGGCTGAAGGGAAAGACAGGGCAGGGAGAAGGTTGCTTCCAGCCTAGAGAACAATGTCTGAACCATACCACTTGGCTCTTCTGCCCATCTGTGCCCAAGATGGGAGCACAGGCAGTTAATACAGAAGAGTGGAAAACTGCTCAGTCCTTACAGCCATCATTAACTGTCTGATTTTGGGTTTCTCAGGAAGGGTCGATAGTAGAGGTGTCCTGAGAGCAAGAACCTTAAGATAATGCTGTTCCTCAAACGTAGTGAGAATTTCTCAACCTCCCTGAGTTTTTCATGACCCTCTTGTTCTTACAGAAAATTTCCAAAATCCATCTCTACTTGGAACTCTAAATTCTCTGCAGCATTCTCTTCCTGTGGTGAGCAATGCAACTTCCCTAACACGAAGTGTCTGCAACTTCTCCAGAGTCTCTGCCCCTGCCGTCAGTTCGGCATCGGCTACCGGTACCTCTTTCCAGACACTCATGGGTAGTGCCTACCTTTACCAACATTCCAGCACGACTATGTTATCTGGAGTTACTGACCACAGCCAGATCTCCACTTCAGCTCCTTCCTATCCAGGTGTTCTTGAGTGGGACATCACAGGAAGCACTGAAAAGAATTCCTCTTCACTCGGAGACTTTACTCTGGCACTCACTGACCGGCACCCAGCTGCTTCCTCCATGTTTATGGCAGCCCAGTATGATAAAACTTCAGACGCCAATAACATGGTCCCTCTATATCCATCACTTTCTGCCAGGCTTGCTCAGGGAGCACCATCTCAGATTCCAAATCAGGGGCATAGCCGCCTGTCACTTCCCTACCAGGAAGGAAGCCAGGTATATTACTATAACCAAGGCACACTGGGGTCTTCACTGTATGGAGAACTTGGCTCCTGCCCGCAATCCTATGGCTCCGCGTCATACACAGGAAGTAGGGCCTCTGCGCAACCAGAAATGGGAATGGGACTGAAGGAGATTCAGCCCACAAATATCCGACCACCAGCTTCCACCTCTGCAATCTGCCACCCTGTGTCTGCTCAACGCATCACAGAAACAAGTTTTCAAGGTGAGTATACAAACGGCAGAGAAAGTTGAAGAATGAGGTCGGCATTCACAAATGGGGTCAAATCGACAGCTGGGAAGGGGTGTAGAGACAGGTAGAATTTAGATCCTGAGCCTTCAGTAACCACTACCTTCGCTCAGTGCCCTCTGTTTTTAGACTCTATATAAGAACACCTAGGGCTTCCCTGGTGGCGCCGTGGTTAAGAATCCGCCTGCCAATGCAATGCGGGGGACACGGGTTCGAGCCCTGGTCTGGGAAGATCCCACATGCCGTGGAGCAACTAAGCCCATGTGCCACAACGACTGAGCCTGCATTCTAGAGCCCGTGAGCCGCAACTACCGAAGCCCACGCGCCTAGAGCGCATGCTCCGCAACAAGAGAAGCCCGCACAGCGCAACCAAGAGTAGACCCCGCTAGCCGCAACTAGAGAAAGCCCGTGCACAGCAATGAAGACCCTGTGCAGCCAAAAAAATAAATACGTAGAATAAATAAGTTCAAACAATCAATCAATAAATAAACGTAAATTAAAAAAAACAAAAAAACAAAAAGAACACCTAATGCAGGTGGGAAGGTGGCAGGGACACTGTAAAGGTCATCTATGCTACATGTACAAGAACCCCGAGAGCACACCAATAGGTACCACATTTTTCACTGCTGTAGCCGAGCATTCCCCCTGTACTACCACACTGTAGCACTCCCTTCCCTCGTCTACTGCTACAGTCTCTTTGGAAGGTGTCTCAGAACTCTTGTTATGAGAGTGCCAGTTGAAGTGTCCTCACTTCCGTCATTTATACCAGGATTTAAGACCTTGTGGTCCGAGATCCTGTCCAGAGAGCAAGCAGGCTAAGACTCTGTCTTTGTTTCTGTATTTCATCAGAAAGGGCTCTACCCCCTCTCCTAGTTCATGGTGTGAAGTGTTCTTAGCCTCTCGGGAAAGTGGGGAGAATTGAAAGGACTCTATATGAGAATGCTAGGCTTTGTAAAACATTTCAGTTGTTTAAAAAGAAGACTCATTTTGTATTGGACTTACAACAGTCCTATGAGATACAAAGAGAGCCAAGGATCAGTGACATGAAATGATCACCAGTTAAGCATTACAACAGTCACCGCTTACCTCGTAGCATAGGGCACTGTCCATGATCCTTAAGAAGAGTTAGTAGAAATGCCTTGCCCATCTTGCCCCTGAACCCCTTGAAAGGTACATGACTGCTGTGTTGGTGTTTAGGGGGAGCATCTCATTTACCAGGGACTGACTTCTCCCTTGATCCCTTTGTAGTGATGGAGACTTCCCTGGTGATGAAAAATTCCCTGGGATTGCAACCTCCAAGCCAGACGTTTTGTGTGACACAAACTCAAGAACTCCCCAAGTCCTGCAGTAGCAGAAACAGTCACATACTTGAGAGTAACCCACCATCTGAACTTGGGGACATTTCAGTGACAGCTCCAGTCCAGAGTGCCAGGCGTCTCCTGGCCCTGCCTCCAGCTCCAAGCCAGGGACAAACAGAGAGTAAGAACGTGGAGGATATCAAAACCAAGCTGTCAAAGCCTCTGGAGGCCTACCAGATCCCAATAGAAAACCAAGATCCTCCACTACTCCCTTTGGGAATCCCTGATATTCCCCAGCCGCTGGCCTGCACCGATCCCCTCAGCCAAGAGGAGCAGCCTGGTTCTGAAAATGCTGATCTGGGAGAGAACAGCCTGAGTCGTCAGGACCTAGGGACACTTGAAAATGGGACTGAACCTAGCAGTGGTCTTGCAGACATTACTACACTGGCGGAGGATATTCACCTTCCCCAGCTCTTTAATTCTTGGAAAGATCTTGATCGATCCCAAGGTCCCAACGTGATCAAAGCTGAAGACACCAGAGCCATTAAGGTGAATCAGGTGCAGGAAAAGCCAAGTGTCGTAAAGGTTCCCTCTGATCAACCCAGGAAGAACAAACAGAAAGCCTCTGAGCCTATCGGTGGTGCTCCCAAGGCCAAAATCCAGCCAAAGGATCCAGAGTGCCTGTTAGGGGGAGAAGCGGTTATATGCACTGCTGCAGTCAGTGACAGGGCTCCTGCGAACACGGCCAAGCACTCTCAAGGCAAACCTCAGAAAGCTGCATCCGGAAAGATCAGCAAAACTGAGAGCCATGGGCAGGAAAAGACCAAAAGGACCAGAGGAAGAAACAAGGCTGAAGAGAACAAGCAGTCAGGGAACAAAGTCAAGGCAGAAGACAAGCCAGCAATCCCCAACACGAAGCGAAAGGAACACCAAACTGAGCTTCGCCAAGAGAGCTTTCAAAAGCCTCGAACCTCCCTTGGCGTGCGCATGCTGGAGTCTGTGAAGGTTCTTCATGCGCTGGGGAAGAAGAATGAGACGAAAACTGGGCTCTCTTCCTGTCGGCTCTTGGGAAATTCAAGCAACCCCAAAGACCCCCAGCCACCCCCAGCGATCCAGCCACGGCGGCATACCCCACGTGAGGGTAAGAGGCCTGAGAAAACGCAAGTCCAAGCCCAGAAACCAGACAGCAGTGCTGAAACAGAGTGTCCATCTCCATCCCAGTGTGAGCGGCCTCCTCCTGGGAAGGTCAAGTTGATACCTCTGCCTTTTTCTGCCTGGGACAAGCCTCAAGCTCGACCCGCTCCTCGGAGGCCACAGTCTCTGGCCTCACATCGGCCTGCTGTGGCTTACCGTGCCCAGCCTGGTTCTACTGACTCAGCTCAACCTGCTGCAGTCAATTCATCCCAGCCAGCTCCTGCCTCTTTGCCAGGTCCCGCCAAACCAGCTCAGCCAACTGTGGCCAACCCAACCCAACCGGCTTGGACCAACCATACCCAGCCTCGTGTCCCTCAGCCTGCTGCTCCTAGGCCTGCACCCTACAAAACTTCATCTGGCGCTTCTCTCCAGCGCGAGCCTGTTCCCCCTGCTGTGACTAAGCGCCAGTCCCCACCCAAGCTCCAAACCCAACTTCTACTCCAAGACTTCAGCAAGCAACGAGTTCCATGGAGGGAACCCAACGTGCCTGAGCCAGTCATGTCAAAGCCCATCGAACAAGAGCAGAGGCCAGAGCGAGAGGCCATGAAGAGGCGGGCTCAACAACAACGGGAGAATGCTGCCAGATACACCTCTTCGGGGAAGCTGCAATTTTTCACCCAGAGGGACAAAGAAATGGAAATTGCTGACTACTACGGATACGTCAGGTGACAGCTGCTAGGATTCTTGCTGCCACCTTGGCTACCAGCGGTTCTTCCATACATAGGTAAGATAGGTATAGAACCGAATAAGTAAATGGAATAGAATTAATAGATGAGTAATAAACCTTTCGAATTTTGAGATGCTGCTAACTGGGGCGTGAGAAAGGAAGGCCTGAAAGTTGGATGGGAGAATGAAGGAAAGGGGTAAAAACTGAGGAAAGAGGAAGGAACTTGGCCCAGGGCTAGGAAGGCCAAAAGAGACGTATGGATTTAGGAAAGGAAGCAGGAGTGAGGATGAAATGGCAGAAGTAAAAAGCAGGGTCAGGGGTCTGGGTTGAAAGAACACAATTGGAGTAGAGTTGAAGGTGACAGGAGATGAGTCTAGGTTTACTAGGAGAAATAGAAACAAAGTCTCTCGGGGAGGTTGGCCTTAAGTCTCACAACCACCAGATAGGTATTTCAGAAAACAAGAGGTTCACGACACATCTCTGAAAGGTTTGAGTTGCCTTATTCAGGTGTGATTATAGTGGGGGAATAGGCAAATCTACCAGAGAAGTGGCTAGGGCTCAGAGTCCTCCTAGGGGCAGCTGACGACAGGGCCAGAGCCAAGGGAACTGCTGTATCAGGAGGCCCACGAACAAATCAGGGGCATAGCCGCCTGTCACTTCCCTACCAGGAAGGAAGCCAGGTATATTACTATAACCAAGGCACACTGGGGTCTTCACTGTATGGAGAACTTGGCTCCTGCCCGCAATCCTATGGCTCCGCGTCATACACAGGAAGTAGGGCCTCTGCGCAACCAGAAATGGGAATGGGACTGAAGGAGATTCAGCCCGCAAATATCCGACCACCAGCTTCCACCTCTGCAATCTGCCACCCTGTGTCTGCTCAACGCATCACAGAAACAAGTTTTCAAGGTGAGTATACAAACGGCAGAGAAAGTTGAAGAATGAGGTCGGCATTCACAAACGGGGTCAAATCGACAGCTGGGAAGGGGTGTAGAGACAGGTAGAATTTAGATCCTGAGCCTTTAATAACCACTACCTTCTCTCAGTGCTCTCTGTTTTTAGACTCTATATAAGAACAGCTAGGGCTTCCCTGGTGGCGCCTGCCAATGCAGGGGACACGGCTTCGAGCCCCGGTCTGCGAAGATCCCACATGCCGTGCAGCAACTAAGCGCATGTGCCACAACGACTGAGCCTGCATTCCAGAGCCCGTGAGCCGCAACTACCGAAGCCCACGCGCCTACAGCCCATGCTCCGCAACAAGAGAGGCCACCGCGATGAGAAGCCCGCACACCGCAACCAAGAGTAGATCCCGCTAGCCGCAACTAGAGAAAGCCCGTGCACACCAATGAGGACCCAGTGCAGCCAAAAAAATAAATACGTAGAATAAATAAGTTCAATCAATCAATCAATCAATAAACGTAAATTTAAAAAAAAAAACAAACAAAAAAACAGAACACCTAATGCAGGTGGGAAGGTGGGAGGGACACTGTAAAGGTCATCTATGCTACATGTACAAGAACCCCGAGAGCACACCAATAGGTACCACATTTTTCACTGCTGTAGCCGAGCATTCCCCCTGTACTACCACACTGTAGCACTCCCTTCCCTCGTCTACTGCTACAGTCTCTTTGGAAGGTGTTTCAGAACTCTTGTTATGAGAGTGCCAGTTGAACTGTCCTCACTTCCGTCATTTATACCAGGATTTAAGACCTTGTGGTCCGAGATCCTGTCCAGAGAGCAAGCAGGCTAAGACTCTGTCTTTGTTTCTATATTTCATCAGAAAGGGCTCTACCCCCTCTCCTAGTTCATGGTGTGAAGTGTTCTTAGCCTCTCGGGAAAGTGGGGAGAATTCAAAGGACTCTCTATGAGAATGCTAGGCTTTGTAAAACATTTCAGTTTTTTAAAAAGAAGACTCATTTTGTATTGGACTTACAACAGTCCTATGAGATACAAAGAGAGCCAAGGATCAGTGACATGAAATGATCACCAGTAAGAATTACAACAGTCACCGCTTACCTCGTAGCATAGGGCACACTGTCCATGATCCTTAAGAAGAGTTAGTAGAAATGCCTTGCCCATCTTGCCCCTGAACCCCTTGAAAGGTACATGACTGCTGTGTTGGTGTTTAGGGGGAGCATCTCACTTACCCGGGACTGACTTCAACCTTGATTCCTCTGTAGTGATGGAGACTTCCCCGCTGATGAAAAATTCCCTGGGATTGCAACCTCCAAGCCAGACCGCTTTCCTATGGAATGACAGAGAACTTCAGAGAACTTGTCGAGATGAAACACCAGTCAGTCTGCGGGAGAAAGGGAAGAAGAGAACGATGGAAATCGTTTCTGGGAAACTATTTTTACATTATGTTTTGTTTGTTCCTGGTAAATAAACTGAAATCTTCTTAACATTCAAACAAAATCTAAACCACTAAATTCAACAACACAGGAGTATAACTTTTGAAAAAAATTTCTTTGGCTGCGCAGCATGTGGGATCTTAGCTCCCCAACCAGGGATTGAACCCACGCCTGCTGCATTGGAAGCGCAGAGTCTTCACCACTGGACCACCAGGGAAGTCCCAGGAATAGAACTTTTAAAGGAGAAGGTATAAACCCCTGGGTTATATGAACTGGAGATTTTTAGTAAGAAGTCAATAGATCTTTTGTTAGGCACATTTTATGTTAGGCTGTCTCCCTGCACAGGACGCAGGCGCCTTGAAAATGGAAATCACATCCCTCTATAGTACGTCCCTCTTCTTTCTGCTTTGCAGTTTGCTGCTCCACTTGTTCAACCCCACCTAGTAATAACCTATACTTCCCTTGTTCCTGTTTTCCCATCTGGAAAACAGACAAAAGGCAACCAAACAACGCAAAGGTCTCAACAAATAAGGGATACCCAAAACCAGAGATGGCCAGAACTTCTGTATCCCTCATGAAACCTAGCCCGGTGTTCAATACTTAGGTATCATTAATACATGCGTGTTGACTGAAACAGTTGAAACGCAATTCTTCCACTTCCCAGTTTAGTTTTAGTCCTCATACAAAACCTGATCATCAAATTCCTTAATGCTAGGAATCACAGTGAAAAATAATTTCTCAACTGACTTCTGTCAGATGAGTGAGAACTAAGGTTAATTCAGTGTATCTGAAGCATAGAAAGTGAGGGCAAACGTGGCACAAGATGGGGCTAGAGAAGCAGAGAGGATTCTAGAGCACGCAGAGTCTTAAAGGCCACCAGTGTGTTTTCTATTCTCAAAACAATGTTTGTGAGCGATGTTTATGAGCAATGTTCCAACTTGCTTTGAAGCTTTCTTGTGTGAAGAATGGATTGGAGGGAAACAAGATATATGGACACTAGTTAGGACCTAATCGCAACAGACAGGCAAGTTCAGTATTAGGATGTTGAGGGAGAGCTGACAGATTCCAAAGAAATTCAGGAGATAAACTGAAGCGGGCTTCATGGGGTATGAGATGGAGGAAAGGAAGGTCTTAGGGAATTAAAGGGTTTACTGCACACATGAGCAGAGTCTCAAAATTAATCATTTGAACGTACAGAGGGGGATCGATCTCCCAAATGACACCGGTTAGGAAGCAACGGTACGCCCTGTAGAATTCCTAGAGACAGCACAAATCAACTGTTTCGATGGAAAATTCGGCGGGACCCTTGATTTCCATGGGAATATAGAGAAAAGAGACACTGATCTGGCTTGCAGGTATTTAGGAAGTTGTTAGCCTGACATCACATACTAGTCTCATGTAAGTAGGCCGTCTGAAGTATGAAGCTTAGGGGAAAAACCTTGAAGAAAACTTAAAAGCTTAAGCCACACCTCTATACTACACCACCTTTCACAGTTTCTTCTCAGATAAGCAGCATCCCCATCAGTGAAGAAACTCACATCCCATAATAGGAACAACAGGCCTAAAAATTAAATGTGTGTCTTTGGAGGTCCCATCTATGCGATATCTTCCTGGTACCAGAAAAGTCCCCAGGAAGATCGATCTTTGCACCCCTGAAAGCTTACCACCAAGGAAAATGACTAGGTCCATAGATTTCCTCCCTCAAACCAGCCTACCTCACACATAAATCACTAGCAACTCAGCCCTTAACTCACATTATCACAGTCACAAGAGTGGTTAGGGAGAAAAGCACTAACCAGGGGAACTAACACAGAGGCAATCCAGGCCAAGCTGGGCTGGTGGCAGATATCTGCTCCTTACGCTCGGGTGCATAATGCGACTCACCACAATGCCTTTTTCACAGACCCTTTTTAAAGTTTCTCCACAAAATCCAACAGCTCAAGTTAGCTCATGACGCTTCAAGGTAAACAATCGTCAAGAGAAAAACATGCAATATGTCTTACAATGTTGGATTCCTTACAAATAGGACAAGGAAATAACCATGTAGACAAAACCAGAGCATTTGAAAACATCTGCGTTCTACAAACATACCAGTGAATGCTATAAATAAGGTAATATGACATAAAACAAAATGAAAACTAGATGTGAGACTGTTCTCTTCAGTGTACAGACTTCATGGCAGTTGCTGCACGATCTAGCTACTTATATCTACAACTCTCTGTTCTGTTAATACAAAATGAGGCCCAAGTGTGTCAACTTGTTTCCCACAGAAACCAAAAAACCTACATGCATCTCTTTTCTCCGGTGCCCTTTCACCTTACCTGCTCCCAGTTCTCCACCAATGTCCTCCTCTTTCTCTAATTATTCTCCTCTTCATTGTGCTTGGCCTTGCACCCAAGCATGCAAGACAGAGAGTCCTAGAGGTCCGAGATTCTAGAGGGGCTGTTTGCAAGGGGGAGGAGATTACGGTAACTGCCACACTGTATATACTTCTGTGCAAAGAAAGAGGGACAGTGTTCAGAATGTCTCTCACATATAAAAAGAGCTGGATGGCAGGATACCTGTGTGGCCCAAGGAACTAGAGCTAGCAAATCATGGGCAAAACAATTGCAACCAAAGGCTGGAAGAGGAAAGGTCTGCAACCAGCTCTGTCTCCTGGCTCTCTGCTATTTGCTGCCAATGGGCAGAGTCTATTTCGTGAAGCATCAAGCACTGAAAAGAAGACTCCTGCTGCTGGAAGTTGACAGGAAGGAACATCCAATGCAAGATCAAGGCTTGTCCTAGAAGCAATGCCCATAATGGAAGAAAAAAAAAAAAAAAAAAAAGAAAGCGGAAGAGAAATGTTAAGTCGCAAGTCCAACCTGGCCCCCAGCCTAGCCCAGCCCAAGGAAGGTAGGAGTCAAGGAGAAGAAACTAAAAGAGAAGAGCCTTGGACCACAACATTCTCCACAGGGTACACTCAACAAACTTCACCCTGCTCTTTAACCAAGTTACAACTGTAATAGTTCAAACTAAATGGCTCTTTCCTTCCTAAGGATACTAGTTAAATAAGATCTATATAGCTCTAAGTATATGATACATAAAATAGAATACTCTGTAGAATATAAGTAACTGTTAGTTAATTATATTAATGAACGTCTGTAAGAAATGTTGCAATGATTTCCCTAATGGAAGAGCCTGGGGGAGGTAAATCTGTCTTCTAGGATTTCCTCCCCAGAGCTCAGAAATTGAGGGGTTGTTTTAGCTCTCCTACGCTCTCTTCACCCAAGCCCGCCCTCCTGTTGGGGATCGGACCTCCCTATTGGCTAGCTCATACCTTTCAACTGCCTGCTTTGTGACATCACTCTCCTACCAAACCTACTACCACTTGGTAGAGGTCTTGGGGTTTCCGTGGAGCCGTTTGGACCAGTAACCAGTGACCTTTGTACTGGACACGTGCGCCGTTCAGCTGCAGCCACTCAGACATCCTCTAGTGTTGTCTCCTCATCCCTTGTACCTGCAGTTGATGTCTCCTCTTCTCTGACCATGTCAGGTAAGAAAAGAAACTTTGGAAAGTTTTGCGTTCGATTTCTTGTGCCCCTAAATTGAGGAGGAGATTCAAAATAGCGTGGAGTAATGAGGGAAAGTATTGAACTACAAGTCTGGAGACCTAATTTCAGTTTTGACTTTGACGTTTACTGTCTGTGTGACTTTGGACAAATCACTGACTGCCTCACAAAGCCTGCTGCTTTCCTTATCTGTTACGTTAGGATACCACATTGGGTTGATCACTCTGATCCCCTTCTTTTCCAATATTGAGCCTTAAAGGGTACCCATGTAGAAAATGAAATCAGAGACTTCTCAAAAGAGTGTTTCAACAGAAACATAGAAAAGCCAGGTGACACAGAAAACTAGCGATATATACCAAGATGTTTCATCTCCAATGGTCTCCCTCCACTAGTATTTCGACTAGTTGAAAAGAGAGAATAGGGAGAGAGGATGGAGAGTACTGGGCTATATAGGGAGGCACAGAGTCAAACGTAAGCAAGTTTAGGATTGTTTTCATTAGCACAGGCCAACAGGAACCAAGAGATGGGAAAAAAATATAAGAATGAAGAGGGAAAGCATAGAGGAGCTCTCAAGAAAGAGGCAGTTTGCCATGGAATGTTGATGGGAGCCAAAGATTTTAAATTAAAGCAGAAACAGCACAGAGGGAAATCTGCTCAGAGCAGGGCAAAACAAAGCTGATGGTAGCAAATCCTTACATTAACAGACTAAGAAGGAAAGTAAGGCCAGAACAGGGGATCACCAGGAAGGGCAGCCTATCAGAAAAGTCATACTCCGTTTTCTTTCTTTTATTGCCTCTCTGAATACAGCTGGCACTTGACAGTTTGGAATAGAAACATTTTAGAAGTATGTTTTAGAAATGATGCTTCCTAGAAACCAGAAACCAAAGTGGTTATCTAGGGGGCTGCTTTTCAGTGTTCTATTCTTTCTAATTTTTAAACTAGGTAGACATTTGACCAATTAAACATTTTAAATGATATCTTCTACATTGAATCAGAAGGACTATTTCCTTTGTGTGATATGTAGCTTCTAAGGCAAGGTTGCTTTTCAATTTTTACAGTTATTTCCTTCCTAACACAGAGAGCACATTGATCAACAGCCATCGTTCGCTTGTAGATCTTAGCTACCGGAGAAGAAAAAGAAAAAGTCAAGCCCCCACATCTCTAATTCCCCATTTAGGGAATTCCCTGGCGGTCCAGCGCTTAGGACTCGGTGCTTTCACGGCCAGGGCCACGCGGCGCGGCAAAAGAAAAAACGAAAACACAAACATCCACGTTTATCTAAAACAATGTTGTGGAGTCCTTTGGATTTTCTTACATTTGAAAATCTTTTTTAATTGGATTCTAGGGATGATGGTTTTTTGAGGTCTTGGGATGTCATCTTCTTGGATGTGGAAGATGATTCTAAGTTCTAGGATAAATACAAAAACCTTCTTGATACTTTTTAAGCTTCCTTTCTGCTTATTATATGAGTTATATTCATGGACAGATATATTTCTCCTAGGCTTAATACCTGTTACTTGCTGGGTAAAAATATGAATGAGCACAATAATGAAACTCTTTTACACTTACTATTTTGCTGTCTGCTTTGTACCGGTTTTCATTGAAATACTTGTCTATATATGTTGTGGCTACCTATACATTCACATTTGTTGCATTCTGTTGCTTGTTGTGCATTTTTTACTGATTTATCGTCTCTGTCTGTATGCATTGGCTAGGAATTCATTCACCTCTATCACCTCCATCGTGTTTTTTGGTTAATAGTATTCACTAAAATAGAGTGGGCAAAATTCACTTTCATAATATTGCATGTATGGTACAGAATGTCATTTGTTAGTAAATTCATTAGGCTTTGATACTTGCCCACATACCCCAGTTTTCATTAATATCTATGGATTTCTTTTTCGTTACGTAACATGTTTTTCATGATTTTTCTTTGTCTTTCTAGAACTTATTGTATCTTCCTCCATATAAATCATACGCAATAGATCAGCTTATTCATCTATTAATTATTACTGCTATTATTATTGGTGGTGGTGTTATAACCACTTTATAGATGAGTAATCTGAAGTAATCAGATAACTTTTCTCTTTCCAAAAGCACTTAAGAAATCCACTTTCGGGTAATCATTTTGAGGTAGGATGAGAAACCAGGCTTGAAGAGGGCAAACATGACTCTTTCAGTTCACCAGTTGGACTGAGCTATACGTCAACTCTAGGTAATAGCGTGGGAACTGCACAAGCAAAGGGAGACACTGAAGATGACAATGGTAATGGCCGTACTGTTTTCTAATGGACAAAAAAAATGCTTATATTATAAGTTCTATTTCTCCTGCTTTCTGGCACTATCATGCTCAGAGTGGAGTCCTGGCAAGGAAGTCAGGATACTTAGGTTCTGAAACCTGGTAATGACACTAACATAATGAGAGAACCTGAACAAGTCAACCCGACCTCTCTGAGCCTCAGTTTCCTTACTCGTGAAATGAGACTGAAAAAAGAGAAAGTTCTCTAAGGGCCTCCTAGTTCTAAAATGCTTCCAGTCTAGGAAATAGCATAGAAGTCAATACGAGTGCAGGCTGAAGGGAAAGACAGGGCAGGGAGAAGGTTGCTTCCAGCCTAGAGAACAATGTCTGAACCATACCACTTGGCTCTTCTGCCCATCTGTGCCCAAGATGGGAGCACAGGCAGTTAATACAGAAGAGTGGAAAACTGCTCAGTCCTTACAGCCATCATTAACTGTCTGATTTTGGGTTTCTCAGGAAGGGTCGATAGTAGAGGTGTCCTGAGAGCAAGAACCTTAAGATAATGCTGTTCCTCAAACGTAGTGAGAATTTCTCAACCTCCCTGAGTTTTTCATGACCCTCTTGTTCTTACAGAAAATTTCCAAAATCCATCTCTACTTGGAACTCTAAATTCTCTGCAGCATTCTCTTCCTGTGGTGAGCAATGCAACTTCCCTAACACGAAGTGTCTGCAACTTCTCCAGAGTCTCTGCCCCTGCCGTCAGTTCGGCATCGGCTACCGGTACCTCTTTCCAGACACTCATGGGTAGTGCCTACCTTTACCAACATTCCAGCACGACTATGTTATCTGGAGTTACTGACCACAGCCAGATCTCCACTTCAGCTCCTTCCTATCCAGGTGTTCTTGAGTGGGACATCACAGGAAGCACTGAAAAGAATTCCTCTTCACTCGGAGACTTTACTCTGGCACTCACTGACCGGCACCCAGCTGCTTCCTCCATGTTTATGGCAGCCCAGTATGATAAAACTTCAGACGCCAATAACATGGTCCCTCTATATCCATCACTTTCTGCCAGGCTTGCTCAGGGAGCACCATCTCAGATTCCAAATCAGGGGCATAGCCGCCTGTCACTTCCCTACCAGGAAGGAAGCCAGGTATATTACTATAACCAAGGCACACTGGGGTCTTCACTGTATGGAGAACTTGGCTCCTGCCCGCAATCCTATGGCTCCGCGTCATACACAGGAAGTAGGGCCTCTGCGCAACCAGAAATGGGAATGGGACTGAAGGAGATTCAGCCCACAAATATCCGACCACCAGCTTCCACCTCTGCAATCTGCCACCCTGTGTCTGCTCAACGCATCACAGAAACAAGTTTTCAAGGTGAGTATACAAACGGCAGAGAAAGTTGAAGAATGAGGTCGGCATTCACAAATGGGGTCAAATCGACAGCTGGGAAGGGGTGTAGAGACAGGTAGAATTTAGATCCTGAGCCTTCAGTAACCACTACCTTCGCTCAGTGCCCTCTGTTTTTAGACTCTATATAAGAACACCTAGGGCTTCCCTGGTGGCGCCGTGGTTAAGAATCCGCCTGCCAATGCAATGCGGGGGACACGGGTTCGAGCCCTGGTCTGGGAAGATCCCACATGCCGTGGAGCAACTAAGCCCATGTGCCACAACGACTGAGCCTGCATTCTAGAGCCCGTGAGCCGCAACTACCGAAGCCCACGCGCCTAGAGCGCATGCTCCGCAACAAGAGAAGCCCGCACAGCGCAACCAAGAGTAGACCCCGCTAGCCGCAACTAGAGAAAGCCCGTGCACAGCAATGAAGACCCTGTGCAGCCAAAAAAATAAATACGTAGAATAAATAAGTTCAAACAATCAATCAATAAATAAACGTAAATTAAAAAAAACAAAAAAACAAAAAGAACACCTAATGCAGGTGGGAAGGTGGCAGGGACACTGTAAAGGTCATCTATGCTACATGTACAAGAACCCCGAGAGCACACCAATAGGTACCACATTTTTCACTGCTGTAGCCGAGCATTCCCCCTGTACTACCACACTGTAGCACTCCCTTCCCTCGTCTACTGCTACAGTCTCTTTGGAAGGTGTCTCAGAACTCTTGTTATGAGAGTGCCAGTTGAAGTGTCCTCACTTCCGTCATTTATACCAGGATTTAAGACCTTGTGGTCCGAGATCCTGTCCAGAGAGCAAGCAGGCTAAGACTCTGTCTTTGTTTCTGTATTTCATCAGAAAGGGCTCTACCCCCTCTCCTAGTTCATGGTGTGAAGTGTTCTTAGCCTCTCGGGAAAGTGGGGAGAATTGAAAGGACTCTATATGAGAATGCTAGGCTTTGTAAAACATTTCAGTTGTTTAAAAAGAAGACTCATTTTGTATTGGACTTACAACAGTCCTATGAGATACAAAGAGAGCCAAGGATCAGTGACATGAAATGATCACCAGTTAAGCATTACAACAGTCACCGCTTACCTCGTAGCATAGGGCACTGTCCATGATCCTTAAGAAGAGTTAGTAGAAATGCCTTGCCCATCTTGCCCCTGAACCCCTTGAAAGGTACATGACTGCTGTGTTGGTGTTTAGGGGGAGCATCTCATTTACCAGGGACTGACTTCTCCCTTGATCCCTTTGTAGTGATGGAGACTTCCCTGGTGATGAAAAATTCCCTGGGATTGCAACCTCCAAGCCAGACGTTTTGTGTGACACAAACTCAAGAACTCCCCAAGTCCTGCAGTAGCAGAAACAGTCACATACTTGAGAGTAACCCACCATCTGAACTTGGGGACATTTCAGTGACAGCTCCAGTCCAGAGTGCCAGGCGTCTCCTGGCCCTGCCTCCAGCTCCAAGCCAGGGACAAACAGAGAGTAAGAACGTGGAGGATATCAAAACCAAGCTGTCAAAGCCTCTGGAGGCCTACCAGATCCCAATAGAAAACCAAGATCCTCCACTACTCCCTTTGGGAATCCCTGATATTCCCCAGCCGCTGGCCTGCACCGATCCCCTCAGCCAAGAGGAGCAGCCTGGTTCTGAAAATGCTGATCTGGGAGAGAACAGCCTGAGTCGTCAGGACCTAGGGACACTTGAAAATGGGACTGAACCTAGCAGTGGTCTTGCAGACATTACTACACTGGCGGAGGATATTCACCTTCCCCAGCTCTTTAATTCTTGGAAAGATCTTGATCGATCCCAAGGTCCCAACGTGATCAAAGCTGAAGACACCAGAGCCATTAAGGTGAATCAGGTGCAGGAAAAGCCAAGTGTCGTAAAGGTTCCCTCTGATCAACCCAGGAAGAACAAACAGAAAGCCTCTGAGCCTATCGGTGGTGCTCCCAAGGCCAAAATCCAGCCAAAGGATCCAGAGTGCCTGTTAGGGGGAGAAGCGGTTATATGCACTGCTGCAGTCAGTGACAGGGCTCCTGCGAACACGGCCAAGCACTCTCAAGGCAAACCTCAGAAAGCTGCATCCGGAAAGATCAGCAAAACTGAGAGCCATGGGCAGGAAAAGACCAAAAGGACCAGAGGAAGAAACAAGGCTGAAGAGAACAAGCAGTCAGGGAACAAAGTCAAGGCAGAAGACAAGCCAGCAATCCCCAACACGAAGCGAAAGGAACACCAAACTGAGCTTCGCCAAGAGAGCTTTCAAAAGCCTCGAACCTCCCTTGGCGTGCGCATGCTGGAGTCTGTGAAGGTTCTTCATGCGCTGGGGAAGAAGAATGAGACGAAAACTGGGCTCTCTTCCTGTCGGCTCTTGGGAAATTCAAGCAACCCCAAAGACCCCCAGCCACCCCCAGCGATCCAGCCACGGCGGCATACCCCACGTGAGGGTAAGAGGCCTGAGAAAACGCAAGTCCAAGCCCAGAAACCAGACAGCAGTGCTGAAACAGAGTGTCCATCTCCATCCCAGTGTGAGCGGCCTCCTCCTGGGAAGGTCAAGTTGATACCTCTGCCTTTTTCTGCCTGGGACAAGCCTCAAGCTCGACCCGCTCCTCGGAGGCCACAGTCTCTGGCCTCACATCGGCCTGCTGTGGCTTACCGTGCCCAGCCTGGTTCTACTGACTCAGCTCAACCTGCTGCAGTCAATTCATCCCAGCCAGCTCCTGCCTCTTTGCCAGGTCCCGCCAAACCAGCTCAGCCAACTGTGGCCAACCCAACCCAACCGGCTTGGACCAACCATACCCAGCCTCGTGTCCCTCAGCCTGCTGCTCCTAGGCCTGCACCCTACAAAACTTCATCTGGCGCTTCTCTCCAGCGCGAGCCTGTTCCCCCTGCTGTGACTAAGCGCCAGTCCCCACCCAAGCTCCAAACCCAACTTCTACTCCAAGACTTCAGCAAGCAACGAGTTCCATGGAGGGAACCCAACGTGCCTGAGCCAGTCATGTCAAAGCCCATCGAACAAGAGCAGAGGCCAGAGCGAGAGGCCATGAAGAGGCGGGCTCAACAACAACGGGAGAATGCTGCCAGATACACCTCTTCGGGGAAGCTGCAATTTTTCACCCAGAGGGACAAAGAAATGGAAATTGCTGACTACTACGGATACGTCAGGTGACAGCTGCTAGGATTCTTGCTGCCACCTTGGCTACCAGCGGTTCTTCCATACATAGGTAAGATAGGTATAGAACCGAATAAGTAAATGGAATAGAATTAATAGATGAGTAATAAACCTTTCGAATTTTGAGATGCTGCTAACTGGGGTGTGAGAAAGGAAGGCCTGAAAGTTGGATGGGAGAATGAAGGAAAGGGGTAAAAACTGAGGAAAGAGGAAGGAACTTGGCCCAGGGCTAGGAAGGCCAAAAGAGACGTATGGATTTAGGAAAGGAAGCAGGAGTGAGGATGAAATGGCAGAAGTAAAAAGCAGGGTCAGGGGTCTGGGTTGAAAGAACACAATTGGAGTAGAGTTGAAGGTGACAGGAGATGAGTCTAGGTTTACTAGGAGAAATAGAAACAAAGTCTCTCGGGGAGGTTGGCCTTAAGTCTCACAACCACCAGATAGGTATTTCAGAAAACAAGAGGTTCACGACACATCTCTGAAAGGTTTGAGTTGCCTTATTCAGGTGTGATTATAGTGGGGGAATAGGCAAATCTACCAGAGAAGTGGCTAGGGCTCAGAGTCCTCCTAGGGGCAGCTGACGACAGGGCCAGAGCCAAGGGAACTGCTGTATCAGGAGGCCCACGAACAAATCAGGGGCATAGCCGCCTGTCACTTCCCTACCAGGAAGGAAGCCAGGTATATTACTATAACCAAGGCACACTGGGGTCTTCACTGTATGGAGAACTTGGCTCCTGCCCGCAATCCTATGGCTCCGCGTCATACACAGGAAGTAGGGCCTCTGCGCAACCAGAAATGGGAATGGGACTGAAGGAGATTCAGCCCGCAAATATCCGACCACCAGCTTCCACCTCTGCAATCTGCCACCCTGTGTCTGCTCAACGCATCACAGAAACAAGTTTTCAAGGTGAGTATACAAACGGCAGAGAAAGTTGAAGAATGAGGTCGGCATTCACAAACGGGGTCAAATCGACAGCTGGGAAGGGGTGTAGAGACAGGTAGAATTTAGATCCTGAGCCTTTAATAACCACTACCTTCTCTCAGTGCTCTCTGTTTTTAGACTCTATATAAGAACAGCTAGGGCTTCCCTGGTGGCGCCTGCCAATGCAGGGGACACGGCTTCGAGCCCCGGTCTGCGAAGATCCCACATGCCGTGCAGCAACTAAGCGCATGTGCCACAACGACTGAGCCTGCATCCCAGAGCCCGTGAGCCGCAACTACCGAAGCCCACGCGCCTACAGCCCATGCTCCGCAACAAGAGAGGCCACCGCGATGAGAAGCCCGCACACCGCAACCAAGAGTAGACCCCGCTAGCCGCAACTAGAGAAAGCCCGTGCACACCAATGAGGACCCAGTGCAGCCAAAAAAATAAATACGTAGAATAAATAAGTTCAATCAATCAATCAATCAATAAACGTAAATTAAAAAAAAAAAACAAAGAAACAGAACACCTAATGCAGGTGGGAAGGTGGGAGGGACACTGTAAAGGTCATCTATGCTACATGTACAAGAACCCCGAGAGCACACCAATAGGTACCACATTTTTCACTGCTGTAGCCGAGCATTCCCCCTGTACTACCACACTGTAGCACTCCCTTCCCTCGTCTACTGCTACAGTCTCTTTGGAAGGTGTTTCAGAACTCTTGTTATGAGAGTGCCAGTTGAACTGTCCTCACTTCCGTCATTTATACCAGGATTTAAGACCTTGTGGTCCGAGATCCTGTCCAGAGAGCAAGCAGGCTAAGACTCTGTCTTTGTTTCTATATTTCATCAGAAAGGGCTCTACCCCCTCTCCTAGTTCATGGTGTGAACTAGTGTTCTTAGCCTCTCGGGAAAGTGGGGAGAATTCAAAGGACTCTCTATGAGAATGCTAGGCTTTGTAAAACATTTCAGTTTTTTAAAAAGAAGACTCATTTTGTATTGGACTTACAACAGTCCTATGAGATACAAAGAGAGCCAAGGATCAGTGACATGAAATGATCACCAGTAAGAATTACAACAGTCACCGCTTACCTCGTAGCATAGGGCACACTGTCCATGATCCTTAAGAAGAGTTAGTAGAAATGCCTTGCCCATCTTGCCCCTGAACCCCTTGAAAGGTACACGACTGCTGTGTTGGTGTTTAGGGGGAGCATCTCACTTACCCGGGACTGACTTCTCCCTTGATTCCTCTGTAGTGATGGAGACTTCCCCGCTGATGAAAAATTCCCTGGGATTGCAACCTCCAAGCCAGACCGCTTTCCTATGGAATGACAGAGAACTTCAGAGAACTTGTCGAGATGAAACACCAGTCAGTCTGCGGGAGAAAGGGAAGAAGAGAACGATGGAAATCGTTTCTGGGAAACTATTTTTACATTATGTTTTGTTTGTTCCTGGTAAATAAACTGAAATCTTCTTAACATTCAAACAAAATCTAAACCACTAAATTCAACAACACAGGAGTATAACTTCTGAAAAAAATTTCTTTGGCTGCGCAGCATGTGGGATCTTAGCTCCCCAACCAGGGATTGAACCCACGCCTGCTGCATTGGAAGCGCAGAGTCTTCACCACTGGACCACCAGGGAAGTCCCAGGAATAGAACTTTTAAAGGAGAAGGTATAAACCCCTGGGTTATATGAACTGGAGATTTTTAGTAAGAAGTCAATAGATCTTTTGTTAGGCACATTTTATGTTAGGCTGTCTCCCTGCACAGGACGCAGGCGCCTTGAAAATGGAAATCACATCCCTCTATAGTACGTCCCTCTTCTTTCTGCTTTGCAGTTTGCTGCTCCACTTGTTCAACCCCACCTAGTAATAACCTATACTTCCCTTGTTCCTGTTTTCCCATCTGGAAAACAGACAAAAGGCAACCAAACAACGCAAAGGTCTCAACAAATAAGGGATACCCAAAACCAGAGATGGCCAGAACTTCTGTATCCCTCATGAAACCTAGCCCGGTGTTCAATACTTAGGTATCATTAATACATGCGTGTTGACTGAAACAGTTGAAACGCAATTCTTCCACTTCCCAGTTTAGCTTTAGTCCTCATACAAAACCTGATCATCAAATTCCTTAATGCTAGGAATCACAGTGAAAAATAATTTCTCAACTGACTTCTGTCAGATGAGTGAGAACTAAGGTTAATTCAGTGTATCTGAAGCATAGAAAGTGAGGGCAAACGTGGCACAAGATGGGGCTAGAGAAGCAGAGAGGATTCTAGAGCACGCAGAGTCTTAAAGGCCACCAGTGTGTTTTCTATTCTCAAAACAATGTTTGTGAGCGATGTTTATGAGCAATGTTCCAACTTGCTTTGAAGCTTTCTTGTGTGAAGAATGGATTGGAGGGAAACAAGATATATGGACACTAGTTAGGACCTAATCGCAACAGACAGGCAAGTTCAGTATTAGGATGTTGAGGGAGAGCTGACAGATTCCAAAGAAATTCAGGAGATAAACTGAAGCGGGCTTCATGGGGTATGAGATGGAGGAAAGGAAGGTCTTAGGGAATTAAAGGGTTTACTGCACACATGAGCAGAGTCTCAAAATTAATCATTTGAACGTACAGAGGGGGATCGATCTCCCAAATGACACCGGTTAGGAAGCAACGGTACGCCCTGTAGAATTCCTAGAGACAGCACAAATCAACTGTTTCGATGGAAAATTCGGCGGGACCCTTGATTTCCATGGGAATATAGAGAAAAGAGACACTGATCTGGCTTGCAGGTATTTAGGAAGTTGTTAGCCTGACATCACATACTAGTCTCATGTAAGTAGGCCGTCTGAAGTATGAAGCTTAGGGGAAAAACCTTGAAGAAAACTTAAAAGCTTAAGCCACACCTCTATACTACACCACCTTTCACAGTTTCTTCTCAGATAAGCAGCATCCCCATCAGTGAAGAAACTCACATCCCATAATAGGAACAACAGGCCTAAAAATTAAATGTGTGTCTTTGGAGGTCCCATCTATGCGATATCTTCCTGGTACCAGAAAAGTCCCCAGGAAGATCGATCTTTGCACCCCTGAAAGCTTACCACCAAGGAAAATGACTAGGTCCATAGATTTCCTCCCTCAAACCAGCCTACCTCACACATAAATCACTAGCAACTCAGCCCTTAACTCACATTATCACAGTCACAAGAGTGGTTAGGGAGAAAAGCACTAACCAGGGGAACTAACACAGAGGCAATCCAGGCCAAGCTGGGCTGGTGGCAGATATCTGCTCCTTACGCTCGGGTGCATAATGCGACTCACCACAATGCCTTTTTCACAGACCCTTTTTAAAGTTTCTCCACAAAATCCAACAGCTCAAGTTAGCTCATGACGCTTCAAGGTAAACAATCGTCAAGAGAAAAACATGCAATATGTCTTACAATGTTGGATTCCTTACAAATAGGACAAGGAAATAACCATGTAGACAAAACCAGAGCATTTGAAAACATCTGCGTTCTACAAACATACCAGTGAATGCTATAAATAAGGTAATATGACATAAAACAAAATGAAAACTAGATGTGAGACTGTTCTCTTCAGTGTACAGACTTCATGGCAGTTGCTGCACGATCTAGCTACTTATATCTACAACTCTCTGTTCTGTTAATACAAAATGAGGCCCAAGTGTGTCAACTTGTTTCCCACAGAAACCAAAAAACCTACATGCATCTCTTTTCTCCGGTGCCCTTTCACCTTACCTGCTCCCAGTTCTCCACCAATGTCCTCCTCTTTCTCTAATTATTCTCCTCTTCATTGTGCTTGGCCTTGCACCCAAGCATGCAAGACAGAGAGTCCTAGAGGTCCGAGATTCTAGAGGGGCTGTTTGCAAGGGGGAGGAGATTACGGTAACTGCCACACTGTATATACTTCTGTGCAAAGAAAGAGGGACAGTGTTCAGAATGTCTCTCACATATAAAAAGAGCTGGATGGCAGGATACCTGTGTGGCCCAAGGAACTAGAGCTAGCAAATCATGGGCAAAACAATTGCAACCAAAGGCTGGAAGAGGAAAGGTCTGCAACCAGCTCTGTCTCCTGGCTCTCTGGTATTTGCTGCCAATGGGCAGAGTCTATTTCGTGAAGCATCAAGCACTGAAAAGAAGACTCCTGCTGCTGGAAGTTGACAGGAAGGAACATCCAATGCAAGATCAAGGCTTGTCCTAGAAGCAATGCCCATAATGGAAGAAAAAAAAAAAAAAAAAAAGAAAGCGGAAGAGAAATGTTAAGTCGCAAGTCCAACCTGGCCCCCAGCCTAGCCCAGCCCAAGGAAGGTAGGAGTCAAGGAGAAGAAACTAAAAGAGAAGAGCCTTGGACCACAACATTCTCCACAGGGTACACTCAACAAACTTCACCCTGCTCTTTAACCAAGTTACAACTGTAATAGTTCAAACTAAATGGCTCTTTCCTTCCTAAGGATACTAGTTAAATAAGATCTATATAGCTCTAAGTATATGATACATAAAATAGAATACTCTGTAGAATATAAGTAACTGTTAGTTAATTATATTAATGAACGTCTGTAAGAAATGTTGCAATGATTTCCCTAATGGAAGAGCCTGGGGGAGGTAAATCTGTCTTCTAGGATTTCCTCCCCAGAGCTCAGAAATTGAGGGGTTGTTTTAGCTCTCCTACGCTCTCTTCACCCAAGCCCGCCCTCCTGTTGGGGATCGGACCTCCCTATTGGCTAGCTCATACCTTTCAACTGCCTGCTTTGTGACATCACTCTCCTACCAAACCTACTACCACTTGGTAGAGGTCTTGGGGTTTCCGTGGAGCCGTTTGGACCAGTAACCAGTGACCTTTGTACTGGACACGTGCGCCGTTCAGCTGCAGCCACTCAGACATCCTCTAGTGTTGTCTCCTCATCCCTTGTACCTGCAGTTGATGTCTCCTCTTCTCTGACCATGTCAGGTAAGAAAAGAAACTTTGGAAAGTTTTGCGTTCGATTTCTTGTGCCCCTAAATTGAGGAGGAGATTCAAAATAGCGTGGAGTAATGAGGGAAAGTATTGAACTACAAGTCTGGAGACCTAATTTCAGTTTTGACTTTGACGTTTACTGTCTGTGTGACTTTGGACAAATCACTGACTGCCTCACAAAGCCTGCTGCTTTCCTTATCTGTTACGTTAGGATACCACATTGGGTTGATCACTCTGATCCCCTTCTTTTCCAATATTGAGCCTTAAAGGGTACCCATGTAGAAAATGAAATCAGAGACTTCTCAAAAGAGTGTTTCAACAGAAACATAGAAAAGCCAGGTGACACAGAAAACTAGCGATATATACCAAGATGTTTCATCTCCAATGGTCTCCCTCCACTAGTATTTCGACTAGTTGAAAAGAGAGAATAGGGAGAGAGGATGGAGAGTACTGGGCTATATAGGGAGGCACAGAGTCAAACGTAAGCAAGTTTAGGATTGTTTTCATTAGCACAGGCCAACAGGAACCAAGAGATGGGAAAAAAATATAAGAATGAAGAGGGAAAGCATAGAGGAGCTCTCAAGAAAGAGGCAGTTTGCCATGGAATGTTGATGGGAGCCAAAGATTTTAAATTAAAGCAGAAACAGCACAGAGGGAAATCTGCTCAGAGCAGGGCAAAACAAAGCTGATGGTAGCAAATCCTTACATTAACAGACTAAGAAGGAAAGTAAGGCCAGAACAGGGGATCACCAGGAAGGGCAGCCTATCAGAAAAGTCATACTCCGTTTTCTTTCTTTTATTGCCTCTCTGAATACAGCTGGCACTTGACAGTTTGGAATAGAAACATTTTAGAAGTATGTTTTAGAAATGATGCTTCCTAGAAACCAGAAACCAAAGTGGTTATCTAGGGGGCTGCTTTTCAGTGTTCTATTCTTTCTAATTTTTAAACTAGGTAGACATTTGACCAATTAAACATTTTAAATGATATCTTCTACATTGAATCAGAAGGACTATTTCCTTTGTGTGATATGTAGCTTCTAAGGCAAGGTTGCTTTTCAATTTTTACAGTTATTTCCTTCCTAACACAGAGAGCACATTGATCAACAGCCATCGTTCGCTTGTAGATCTTAGCTACCGGAGAAGAAAAAGAAAAAGTCAAGCCCCCACATCTCTAATTCCCCATTTAGGGAATTCCCTGGCGGTCCAGCGCTTAGGACTCGGTGCTTTCACGGCCAGGGCCACGCGGCGCGGCAAAAGAAAAAACGAAAACACAAACATCCACGTTTATCTAAAACAATGTTGTGGAGTCCTTTGGATTTTCTTACATTTGAAAATCTTTTTTAATTGGATTCTAGGGATGATGGTTTTTTGAGGTCTTGGGATGTCTGTCATCTTCTTGGATGTGGAAGATGATTCTAAGTTCTAGGATAAATACAAAAACCTTCTTGATACTTTTTAAGCTTCCTTTCTGCTTATTATATGAGTTATATTCATGGACAGATATATTTCTCCTAGGCTTAATACCTGTTACTTGCTGGGTAAAAATATGAATGAGCACAATAATGAAACTCTTTTACACTTACTATTTTGCTGTCTGCTTTGTACCGGTTTTCATTGAAATACTTGTCTATATATGTTGTGGCTACCTATACATTCACATTTGTTGCATTCTGTTGCTTGTTGTGCATTTTTTACTGATTTATCGTCTCTGTCTGTATGCATTGGCTAGGAATTCATTCACCTCTATCACCTCCATCGTGTTTTTTGGTTAATAGTATTCACTAAAATAGAGTGGGCAAAATTCACTTTCATAATATTGCATGTATGGTACAGAATGTCATTTGTTAGTAAATTCATTAGGCTTTGATACTTGCCCACATACCCCAGTTTTCATTAATATCTATGGATTTCTTTTTCGTTACGTAACATGTTTTTCATGATTTTTCTTTGTCTTTCTAGAACTTATTGTATCTTCCTCCATATAAATCATACGCAATAGATCAGCTTATTCATCTATTAATTATTACTGCTATTATTATTGGTGGTGGTGTTATAACCACTTTATAGATGAGTAATCTGAAGTAATCAGATAACTTTTCTCTTTCCAAAAGCACTTAAGAAATCCACTTTCGGGTAATCATTTTGAGGTAGGATGAGAAACCAGGCTTGAAGAGGGCAAACATGACTCTTTCAGTTCACCAGTTGGACTGAGCTATACGTCAACTCTAGGTAATAGCGTGGGAACTGCACAATCAAAGGGAGACACTGAAGATGACAATGGTAATGGCCGTACTGTTTTCTAATGGACAAAAAAAATGCTTATATTATAAGTTCTATTTCTCCTGCTTTCTGGCACTATCATGCTCAGAGTGGAGTCCTGGCAAGGAAGTCAGGATACTTAGGTTCTGAAACCTGGTAATGACACTAACATAATGAGAGAACCTGAACAAGTCAACCCGACCTCTCTGAGCCTCAGTTTCCTTACTCGTGAAATGAGACTGAAAAAAGAGAAAGTTCTCTAAGGGCCTCCTAGTTCTAAAATGCTTCCAGTCTAGGAAATAGCATAGAAGTCAATACGAGTGCAGGCTGAAGGGAAAGACAGGGCAGGGAGAAGGTTGCTTCCAGCCTAGAGAACAATGTCTGAACCATACCACTTGGCTCTTCTGCCCATCTGTGCCCAAGATGGGAGCACAGGCAGTTAATACAGAAGAGTGGAAAACTGCTCAGTCCTTACAGCCATCATTAACTGTCTGATTTTGGGTTTCTCAGGAAGGGTCGATAGTAGAGGTGTCCTGAGAGCAAGAACCTTAAGATAATGCTGTTCCTCAAACGTAGTGAGAATTTCTCAACCTCCCTGAGTTTTTCATGACCCTCTTGTTCTTACAGAAAATTTCCAAAATCCATCTCTACTTGGAACTCTAAATTCTCTGCAGCATTCTCTTCCTGTGGTGAGCAATGCAACTTCCCTAACACGAAGTGTCTGCAACTTCTCCAGAGTCTCTGCCCCTGCCGTCAGTTCGGCATCGGCTACCGGTACCTCTTTCCAGACACTCATGGGTAGTGCCTACCTTTACCAACATTCCAGCACGACTATGTTATCTGGAGTTACTGACCACAGCCAGATCTCCACTTCAGCTCCTTCCTATCCAGGTGTTCTTGAGTGGGACATCACAGGAAGCACTGAAAAGAATTCCTCTTCACTCGGAGACTTTACTCTGGCACTCACTGACCGGCACCCAGCTGCTTCCTCCATGTTTATGGCAGCCCAGTATGATAAAACTTCAGACGCCAATAACATGGTCCCTCTATATCCATCACTTTCTGCCAGGCTTGCTCAGGGAGCACCATCTCAGATTCCAAATCAGGGGCATAGCCGCCTGTCACTTCCCTACCAGGAAGGAAGCCAGGTATATTACTATAACCAAGGCACACTGGGGTCTTCACTGTATGGAGAACTTGGCTCCTGCCCGCAATCCTATGGCTCCGCGTCATACACAGGAAGTAGGGCCTCTGCGCAACCAGAAATGGGAATGGGACTGAAGGAGATTCAGCCCACAAATATCCGACCACCAGCTTCCACCTCTGCAATCTGCCACCCTGTGTCTGCTCAACGCATCACAGAAACAAGTTTTCAAGGTGAGTATACAAACGGCAGAGAAAGTTGAAGAATGAGGTCGGCATTCACAAATGGGGTCAAATCGACAGCTGGGAAGGGGTGTAGAGACAGGTAGAATTTAGATCCTGAGCCTTCAGTAACCACTACCTTCGCTCAGTGCCCTCTGTTTTTAGACTCTATATAAGAACACCTAGGGCTTCCCTGGTGGCGCCGTGGTTAAGAATCCGCCTGCCAATGCAATGCGGGGGACACGGGTTCGAGCCCTGGTCTGGGAAGATCCCACATGCCGTGGAGCAACTAAGCCCATGTGCCACAACGACTGAGCCTGCATTCTAGAGCCCGTGAGCCGCAACTACCGAAGCCCACGCGCCTAGAGCGCATGCTCCGCAACAAGAGAAGCCCGCACACCGCAACCAAGAGTAGACCCCGCTAGCCGCAACTAGAGAAAGCCCGTGCACAGCAATGAAGACCCTGTGCAGCCAAAAAAATAAATACGTAGAATAAATAAGTTCAAACAATCAATCAATAAATAAACGTAAATTAAAAAAAACAAAAAAACAAAAAGAACACCTAATGCAGGTGGGAAGGTGGCAGGGACACTGTAAAGGTCATCTATGCTACATGTACAAGAACCCCGAGAGCACACCAATAGGTACCACATTTTTCACTGCTGTAGCCGAGCATTCCCCCTGTACTACCACACTGTAGCACTCCCTTCCCTCGTCTACTGCTACAGTCTCTTTGGAAGGTGTCTCAGAACTCTTGTTATGAGAGTGCCAGTTGAAGTGTCCTCACTTCCGTCATTTATACCAGGATTTAAGACCTTGTGGTCCGAGATCCTGTCCAGAGAGCAAGCAGGCTAAGACTCTGTCTTTGTTTCTGTATTTCATCAGAAAGGGCTCTACCCCCTCTCCTAGTTCATGGTGTGAAGTGTTCTTAGCCTCTCGGGAAAGTGGGGAGAATTGAAAGGACTCTATATGAGAATGCTAGGCTTTGTAAAACATTTCAGTTGTTTAAAAAGAAGACTCATTTTGTATTGGACTTACAACAGTCCTATGAGATACAAAGAGAGCCAAGGATCAGTGACATGAAATGATCACCAGTTAAGCATTACAACAGTCACCGCTTACCTCGTAGCATAGGGCACTGTCCATGATCCTTAAGAAGAGTTAGTAGAAATGCCTTGCCCATCTTGCCCCTGAACCCCTTGAAAGGTACATGACTGCTGTGTTGGTGTTTAGGGGGAGCATCTCATTTACCAGGGACTGACTTCTCCCTTGATCCCTTTGTAGTGATGGAGACTTCCCTGGTGATGAAAAATTCCCTGGGATTGCAACCTCCAAGCCAGACGTTTTGTGTGACACAAACTCAAGAACTCCCCAAGTCCTGCAGTAGCAGAAACAGTCACATACTTGAGAGTAACCCACCATCTGAACTTGGGGACATTTCAGTGACAGCTCCAGTCCAGAGTGCCAGGCGTCTCCTGGCCCTGCCTCCAGCTCCAAGCCAGGGACAAACAGAGAGTAAGAACGTGGAGGATATCAAAACCAAGCTGTCAAAGCCTCTGGAGGCCTACCAGATCCCAATAGAAAACCAAGATCCTCCACTACTCCCTTTGGGAATCCCTGATATTCCCCAGCCGCTGGCCTGCACCGATCCCCTCAGCCAAGAGGAGCAGCCTGGTTCTGAAAATGCTGATCTGGGAGAGAACAGCCTGAGTCGTCAGGACCTAGGGACACTTGAAAATGGGACTGAACCTAGCAGTGGTCTTGCAGACATTACTACACTGGCGGAGGATATTCACCTTCCCCAGCTCTTTAATTCTTGGAAAGATCTTGATCGATCCCAAGGTCCCAACGTGATCAAAGCTGAAGACACCAGAGCCATTAAGGTGAATCAGGTGCAGGAAAAGCCAAGTGTCGTAAAGGTTCCCTCTGATCAACCCAGGAAGAACAAACAGAAAGCCTCTGAGCCTATCGGTGGTGCTCCCAAGGCCAAAATCCAGCCAAAGGATCCAGAGTGCCTGTTAGGGGGAGAAGCGGTTATATGCACTGCTGCAGTCAGTGACAGGGCTCCTGCGAACACGGCCAAGCACTCTCAAGGCAAACCTCAGAAAGCTGCATCCGGAAAGATCAGCAAAACTGAGAGCCATGGGCAGGAAAAGACCAAAAGGACCAGAGGAAGAAACAAGGCTGAAGAGAACAAGCAGTCAGGGAACAAAGTCAAGGCAGAAGACAAGCCAGCAATCCCCAACACGAAGCGAAAGGAACACCAAACTGAGCTTCGCCAAGAGAGCTTTCAAAAGCCTCGAACCTCCCTTGGCGTGCGCATGCTGGAGTCTGTGAAGGTTCTTCATGCGCTGGGGAAGAAGAATGAGACGAAAACTGGGCTCTCTTCCTGTCGGCTCTTGGGAAATTCAAGCAACCCCAAAGACCCCCAGCCACCCCCAGCGATCCAGCCACGGCGGCATACCCCACGTGAGGGTAAGAGGCCTGAGAAAACGCAAGTCCAAGCCCAGAAACCAGACAGCAGTGCTGAAACAGAGTGTCCATCTCCATCCCAGTGTGAGCGGCCTCCTCCTGGGAAGGTCAAGTTGATACCTCTGCCTTTTTCTGCCTGGGACAAGCCTCAAGCTCGACCCGCTCCTCGGAGGCCACAGTCTCTGGCCTCACATCGGCCTGCTGTGGCTTACCGTGCCCAGCCTGGTTCTACTGACTCAGCTCAACCTGCTGCAGTCAATTCATCCCAGCCAGCTCCTGCCTCTTTGCCAGGTCCCGCCAAACCAGCTCAGCCAACTGTGGCCAACCCAACCCAACCGGCTTGGACCAACCATACCCAGCCTCGTGTCCCTCAGCCTGCTGCTCCTAGGCCTGCACCCTACAAAACTTCATCTGGCGCTTCTCTCCAGCGCGAGCCTGTTCCCCCTGCTGTGACTAAGCGCCAGTCCCCACCCAAGCTCCAAACCCAACATCTACTCCAAGACTTCAGCAAGCAACGAGTTCCATGGAGGGAACCCAACGTGCCTGAGCCAGTCATGTCAAAGCCCATCGAACAAGAGCAGAGGCCAGAGCGAGAGGCCATGAAGAGGCGGGCTCAACAACAACGGGAGAATGCTGCCAGATACACCTCTTCGGGGAAGCTGCAATTTTTCACCCAGAGGGACAAAGAAATGGAAATTGCTGACTACTACGGATACGTCAGGTGACAGCTGCTAGGATTCTTGCTGCCACCTTGGCTACCAGCGGTTCTTCCATACATAGGTAAGATAGGTATAGAACCGAATAAGTAAATGGAATAGAATTAATAGATGAGTAATAAACCTTTCGAATTTTGAGATGCTGCTAACTGGGGCGTGAGAAAGGAAGGACTGAAAGTTGGATGGGAGAATGAAGGAAAGGGGTAAAAACTGAGGAAAGAGGAAGGAACTTGGCCCAGGGCTAGGAAGGCCAAAAGAGACGTATGGATTTAGGAAAGGAAGCAGGAGTGAGGATGAAATGGCAGAAGTAAAAAGCAGGGTCAGGGGTCTGGGTTGAAAGAACACAATTGGAGTAGAGTTGAAGGTGACAGGAGATGAGTCTAGGTTTACTAGGAGAAATAGAAACAAAGTCTCTCGGGGAGGTTGGCCTTAAGTCTCACAACCACCAGATAGGTATTTCAGAAAACAAGAGGTTCACGACACATCTCTGAAAGGTTTGAGTTGCCTTATTCAGGTGTGATTATAGTGGGGGAATAGGCAAATCTACCAGAGAAGTGGCTAGGGCTCAGAGTCCTCCTAGGGGCAGCTGACGACAGGGCCAGAGCCAAGGGAACTGCTGTATCAGGAGGCCCACGAACAAATCAGGGGCATAGCCGCCTGTCACTTCCCTACCAGGAAGGAAGCCAGGTATATTACTATAACCAAGGCACACTGGGGTCTTCACTGTATGGAGAACTTGGCTCCTGCCCGCAATCCTATGGCTCCGCGTCATACACAGGAAGTAGGGCCTCTGCGCAACCAGAAATGGGAATGGGACTGAAGGAGATTCAGCCCGCAAATATCCGACCACCAGCTTCCACCTCTGCAATCTGCCACCCTGTGTCTGCTCAACGCATCACAGAAACAAGTTTTCAAGGTGAGTATACAAACGGCAGAGAAAGTTGAAGAATGAGGTCGGCATTCACAAACGGGGTCAAATCGACAGCTGGGAAGGGGTGTAGAGACAGGTAGAATTTAGATCCTGAGCCTTTAATAACCACTACCTTCTCTCAGTGCTCTCTGTTTTTAGACTCTATATAAGAACAGCTAGGGCTTCCCTGGTGGCGCCTGCCAATGCAGGGGACACGGCTTCGAGCCCCGGTCTGCGAAGATCCCACATGCCGTGCAGCAACTAAGCGCATGTGCCACAACGACTGAGCCTGCATCCCAGAGCCCGTGAGCCGCAACTACCGAAGCCCACGCGCCTACAGCCCATGCTCCGCAACAAGAGAGGCCACCGCGATGAGAAGCCCGCACACCGCAACCAAGAGTAGACCCCGCTAGCCGCAACTAGAGAAAGCCCGTGCACACCAATGAGGACCCAGTGCAGCCAAAAAAATAAATACGTAGAATAAATAAGTTCAATCAATCAATCAATCAATAAACGTAAATTAAAAAAAAAAAACAAACAAAAAAACAGAACACCTAATGCAGGTGGGAAGGTGGGAGGGACACTGTAAAGGTCATCTATGCTACATGTACAAGAACCCCAAGAGCACACCAATAGGTACCACATTTTTCACTGCTGTAGCCGAGCATTCCCCCTGTACTACCACACTGTAGCACTCCCTTCCCTCGTCTACTGCTACAGTCTCTTTGGAAGGTGTTTCAGAACTCTTGTTATGAGAGTGCCAGTTGAACTGTCCTCACTTCCGTCATTTATACCAGGATTTAAGACCTTGTGGTCCGAGATCCTGTCCAGAGAGCAAGCAGGCTAAGACTCTGTCTTTGTTTCTATATTTCATCAGAAAGGGCTCTACCCCCTCTCCTAGTTCATGGTGTGAACTAGTGTTCTTAGCCTCTCGGGAAAGTGGGGAGAATTCAAAGGACTCTCTATGAGAATGCTAGGCTTTGTAAAACATTTCAGTTTTTTAAAAAGAAGACTCATTTTGTATTGGACTTACAACAGTCCTATGAGATACAAAGAGAGCCAAGGATCAGTGACATGAAATGATCACCAGTAAGAATTACAACAGTCACCGCTTACCTCGTAGCATAGGGCACACTGTCCATGATCCTTAAGAAGAGTTAGTAGAAATGCCTTGCCCATCTTGCCCCTGAACCCCTTGAAAGGTACACGACTGCTGTGTTGGTGT
This sequence comes from Balaenoptera physalus, assembly GCF_965194825.1. Lineage (NCBI taxonomy): Eukaryota > Metazoa > Chordata > Mammalia > Artiodactyla > Balaenopteridae > Balaenoptera > Balaenoptera physalus. Next base: position 37,520 of record NW_028125156.1, read on the forward strand.
TTAGGGGGAGCATCTCACTTACCCGGGACTGACTTCTCCCTTGATTCCTCTGTAGTGATGGAGACTTCCCCGCTGATGAAAAATTCCCTGGGATTGCAACCTCCAAGCCAGACCGCTTTCCTATGGAATGACAGAGAACTTCAGAGAACTTGTCGAGATGAAACACCAGTCAGTCTGCGGGAGAAAGGGAAGAAGAGAACGATGGAAATCGTTTCTGGGAAACTATTTTTACATTATGTTTTGTTTGTTCCTGGTAAATAAACTGAAATCTTCTTAACATTCAAACAAAATCTAAACCACTAAATTCAACAACACAGGAGTATAACTTTTGAAAAAAATTTCTTTGGCTGCGCAGCATGTGGGATCTTAGCTCCCCAACCAGGGATTGAACCCACGCCTGCTGCATTGGAAGCGCAGAGTCTTCACCACTGGACCACCAGGGAAGTCCCAGGAATAGAACTTTTAAAGGAGAAGGTATAAACCCCTGGGTTATATGAACTGGAGATTTTTAGTAAGAAGTCAATAGATCTTTTGTTAGGCACATTTTATGTTAGGCTGTCTCCCTGCACAGGACGCAGGCGCCTTGAAAATGGAAATCACATCCCTCTATAGTACGTCCCTCTTCTTTCTGCTTTGCAGTTTGCTGCTCCACTTGTTCAACCCTACCTAGTAATAACCTATACTTCCCTTGTTCCTGTTTTCCCATCTGGAAAACAGACAAAAGGCAACCAAACAACGCAAAGGTCTCAACAAATAAGGGATACCCAAAACCAGAGATGGCCAGAACTTCTGTATCCCTCATGAAACCTAGCCCGGTGTTCAATACTTAGGTATCATTAATACATGCGTGTTGACTGAAACAGTTGAAACGCAATTCTTCCACTTCCCAGTTTAGCTTTAGTCCTCATACAAAACCTGATCATCAAATTCCTTAATGCTAGGAATCACAGTGAAAAATAATTTCTCAACTGACTTCTGTCAGATGAGTGAGAACTAAGGTTAATTCAGTGTATCTGAAGCATAGAAAGTGAGGGCAAACGTGGCACAAGATGGGGCTAGAGAAGCAGAGAGGATTCTAGAGCACGCAGAGTCTTAAAGGCCACCAGTGTGTTTTCTATTCTCAAAACAATGTTTGTGAGCGATGTTTATGAGCAATGTTCCAACTTGCTTTGAAGCTTTCTTGTGTGAAGAATGGATTGGAGGGAAACAAGATATATGGACACTAGTTAGGACCTAATCGCAACAGACAGGCAAGTTCAGTATTAGGATGTTGAGGGAGAGCTGACAGATTCCAAAGAAATTCAGGAGATAAACTGAAGCGGGCTTCATGGGGTATGAGATGGAGGAAAGGAAGGTCTTAGGGAATTAAAGGGTTTACTGCACACATGAGCAGAGTCTCAAAATTAATCATTTGAACGTACAGAGGGGGATCGATCTCCCAAATGACACCGGTTAGGAAGCAACGGTACGCCCTGTAGAATTCCTAGAGACAGCACAAATCAACTGTTTCGATGGAAAATTCGGCGGGACCCTTGATTTCCATGGGAATATAGAGAAAAGAGACACTGATCTGGCTTGCAGGTATTTAGGAAGTTGTTAGCCTGACATCACATACTAGTCTCATGTAAGTAGGCCGTCTGAAGTATGAAGCTTAGGGGAAAAACCTTGAAGAAAACTTAAAAGCTTAAGCCACACCTCTATACTACACCACCTTTCACAGTTTCTTCTCAGATAAGCAGCATCCCCATCAGTGAAGAAACTCACATCCCATAATAGGAACAACAGGCCTAAAAATTAAATGTGTGTCTTTGGAGGTCCCATCTATGCGATATCTTCCTGGTACCAGAAAAGTCCCCAGGAAGATCGATCTTTGCACCCCTGAAAGCTTACCACCAAGGAAAATGACTAGGTCCATAGATTTCCTCCCTCAAACCAGCCTACCTCACACATAAATCACTAGCAACTCAGCCCTTAACTCACATTATCACAGTCACAAGAGTGGTTAGGGAGAAAAGCACTAACCAGGGGAACTAACACAGAGGCAATCCAGGCCAAGCTGGGCTGGTGGCAGATATCTGCTCCTTACGCTCGGGTGCATAATGCGACTCACCACAATGCCTTTTTCACAGACCCTTTTTAAAGTTTCTCCACAAAATCCAACAGCTCAAGTTAGCTCATGACGCTTCAAGGTAAACAATCGTCAAGAGAAAAACATGCAATATGTCTTACAATGTTGGATTCCTTACAAATAGGACAAGGAAATAACCATGTAGACAAAACCAGAGCATTTGAAAACATCTGCGTTCTACAAACATACCAGTGAATGCTATAAATAAGGTAATATGACATAAAACAAAATGAAAACTAGATGTGAGACTGTTCTCTTCAGTGTACAGACTTCATGGCAGTTGCTGCACGATCTAGCTACTTATATCTACAACTCTCTGTTCTGTTAATACAAAATGAGGCCCAAGTGTGTCAACTTGTTTCCCACAGAAACCAAAAAACCTACATGCATCTCTTTTCTCCGGTGCCCTTTCACCTTACCTGCTCCCAGTTCTCCACCAATGTCCTCCTCTTTCTCTAATTATTCTCCTCTTCATTGTGCTTGGCCTTGCACCCAAGCATGCAAGACAGAGAGTCCTAGAGGTCCGAGATTCTAGAGGGGCTGTTTGCAAGGGGGAGGAGATTACGGTAACTGCCACACTGTATATACTTCTGTGCAAAGAAAGAGGGACAGTGTTCAGAATGTCTCTCACATATAAAAAGAGCTGGATGGCAGGATACCTGTGTGGCCCAAGGAACTAGAGCTAGCAAATCATGGGCAAAACAATTGCAACCAAAGGCTGGAAGAGGAAAGGTCTGCAACCAGCTCTGTCTCCTGGCTCTCTGGTATTTGCTGCCAATGGGCAGAGTCTATTTCGTGAAGCATCAAGCACTGAAAAGAAGACTCCTGCTGCTGGAAGTTGACAGGAAGGAACATCCAATGCAAGATCAAGGCTTGTCCTAGAAGCAATGCCCATAATGGAAGAAAAAAAAAAAAAAAAAAAGAAAGCGGAAGAGAAATGTTAAGTCGCAAGTCCAACCTGGCCCCCAGCCTAGCCCAGCCCAAGGAAGGTAGGAGTCAAGGAGAAGAAACTAAAAGAGAAGAGCCTTGGACCACAACATTCTCCACAGGGTACACTCAACAAACTTCACCCTGCTCTTTAACCAAGTTACAACTGTAATAGTTCAAACTACATGGCTCTTTCCTTCCTAAGGATACTAGTTAAATAAGATCTATATAGCTCTAAGTATATGATACATAAAATAGAATACTCTGTAGAATATAAGTAACTGTTAGTTAATTATATTAATGAACGTCTGTAAGAAATGTTGCAATGATTTCCCTAATGGAAGAGCCTGGGGGAGGTAAATCTGTCTTCTAGGATTTCCTCCCCAGAGCTCAGAAATTGAGGGGTTGTTTTAGCTCTCCTACGCTCTCTTCACCCAAGCCCGCCCTCCTGTTGGGGATCGGACCTCCCTATTGGCTAGCTCATACCTTTCAACTGCCTGCTTTGTGACATCACTCTCCTACCAAACCTACTACCACTTGGTAGAGGTCTTGGGGTTTCCGTGGAGCCGTTTGGACCAGTAACCAGTGACCTTTGTACTGGACACGTGCGCCGTTCAGCTGCAGCCACTCAGACATCCTCTAGTGTTGTCTCCTCATCCCTTGTACCTGCAGTTGATGTCTCCTCTTCTCTGACCATGTCAGGTAAGAAAAGAAACTTTGGAAAGTTTTGCGTTCGATTTCTTTTGCCCCTAAATTGAGGAGGAGATTCAAAATAGCGTGGAATAATGAGGGAAAGTATTGAACTACAAGTCTGGAGACCTAATTTCAGTTTTGACTTTGACGTTTACTGTCTGTGTGACTTTGGACAAATCACTGACTGCCTCACAAAGCCTGCTGCTTTCCTTATCTGTTACGTTAGGATACCACATTGGGTTGATCACTCTGATCCCCTTCTTTTCCAATATTGAGCCTTAAAGGGTACCCATGTAGAAAATGAAATCAGAGACTTCTCAAAAGAGTGTTTCAACAGAAACATAGAAAAGCCAGGTGACACAGAAAACTAGCGATATATACCAAGATGTTTCATCTCCAATGGTCTCCCTCCACTAGTATTTCGACTAGTTGAAAAGAGAGAATAGGGAGAGAGGATGGAGAGTACTGGGCTATATAGGGAGGCACAGAGTCAAACGTAAGCAAGTTTAGGATTGTTTTCATTAGCACAGGCCAACAGGAACCAAGAGATGGGAAAAAAATATAAGAATGAAGAGGGAAAGCATAGAGGAGCTCTCAAGAAAGAGGCAGTTTGCCATGGAATGTTGATGGGAGCCAAAGATTTTAAATTAAAGCAGAAACAGCACAGAGGGAAATCTGCTCAGAGCAGGGCAAAACAAAGCTGATGGTAGCAAATCCTTACATTAACAGACTAAGAAGGAAAGTAAGGCCAGAACAGGGGATCACCAGGAAGGGCAGCCTATCAGAAAAGTCATACTCCGTTTTCTTTCTTTTATTGCCTCTCTGAATACAGCTGGCACTTGACAGTTTGGAATAGAAACATTTTAGAAGTATGTTTTAGAAATGATGCTTCCTAGAAACCAGAAACCAAAGTGGTTATCTAGGGGGCTGCTTTTCAGTGTTCTATTCTTTCTAATTTTTAAACTAGGTAGACATTTGACCAATTAAACATTTTAAATGATATCTTCTACATTGAATCAGAAGGACTATTTCCTTTGTGTGATATGTAGCTTCTAAGGCAAGGTTGCTTTTCAATTTTTACAGTTATTTCCTTCCTAACACAGAGAGCACATTGATCAACAGCCATCGTTCGCTTGTAGATCTTAGCTACCGGAGAAGAAAAAGAAAAAGTCAAGCCCCCACATCTCTAATTCCCCATTTAGGGAATTCCCTGGCGGTCCAGCGCTTAGGACTCGGTGCTTTCACGGCCAGGGCCACGCGGCGCGGCAAAAGAAAAAAAGAAAACACAAACATCCACGTTTATCTAAAACAATGTTGTGGAGTCCTTTGGATTTTCTTACATTTGAAAATCTTTTTTAATTGGATTCTAGGGATGATGGTTTTTTGAGGTCTTGGGATGTCATCTTCTTGGATGTGGAAGATGATTCTAAGTTCTAGGATAAATACAAAAACCTTCTTGATACTTTTTAAGCTTCCTTTCTGCTTATTATATGAGTTATATTCATGGACAGATATATTTCTCCTAGGCTTAATACCTGTTACTTGCTGGGTAAAAATATGAATGAGCACAATAATGAAACTCTTTTACACTTACTATTTTGCTGTCTGCTTTGTACCGGTTTTCATTGAAATACTTGTCTATATATGTTGTGGCTACCTATACATTCACATTTGTTGCATTCTGTTGCTTGTTGTGCATTTTTTACTGATTTATCGTCTCTGTCTGTATGCATTGGCTAGGAATTCATTCACCTCTATCACCTCCATCGTGTTTTTTGGTTAATAGTATTCACTAAAATAGAGTGGGCAAAATTCACTTTCATAATATTGCATGTATGGTACAGAATGTCATTTGTTAGTAAATTCATTAGGCTTTGATACTTGCCCACATACCCCAGTTTTCATTAATATCTATGGATTTCTTTTTCGTTACGTAACATGTTTTTCATGATTTTTCTTTGTCTTTCTAGAACTTATTGTATCTTCCTCCATATAAATCATACGCAATAGATCAGCTTATTCATCTATTAATTATTACTGCTATTATTATTGGTGGTGGTGTTATAACCACTTTATAGATGAGTAATCTGAAGTAATCAGATAACTTTTCTCTTTCCAAAAGCACTTAAGAAATCCACTTTCGGGTAATCATTTTGAGGTAGGATGAGAAACCAGGCTTGAAGAGGGCAAACATGACTCTTTCAGTTCACCAGTTGGACTGAGCTATACGTCAACTCTAGGTAATAGCGTGGGAACTGCACAATCAAAGGGAGACACTGAAGATGACAATGGTAATGGCCGTACTGTTTTCTAATGGACAAAAAAAATGCTTATATTATAAGTTCTATTTCTCCTGCTTTCTGGCACTATCATGCTCAGAGTGGAGTCCTGGCAAGGAAGTCAGGATACTTAGGTTCTGAAACCTGGTAATGACACTAACATAATGAGAGAACCTGAACAAGTCAACCCGACCTCTCTGAGCCTCAGTTTCCTTACTCGTGAAATGAGACTGAAAAAAGAGAAAGTTCTCTAAGGGCCTCCTAGTTCTAAAATGCTTCCAGTCTAGGAAATAGCATAGAAGTCAATACGAGTGCAGGCTGAAGGGAAAGACAGGGCAGGGAGAAGGTTGCTTCCAGCCTAGAGAACAATGTCTGAACCATACCACTTGGCTCTTCTGCCCATCTGTGCCCAAGATGGGAGCACAGGCAGTTAATACAGAAGAGTGGAAAACTGCTCAGTCCTTACAGCCATCATTAACTGTCTGATTTTGGGTTTCTCAGGAAGGGTCGATAGTAGAGGTGTCCTGAGAGCAAGAACCTTAAGATAATGCTGTTCCTCAAACGTAGTGAGAATTTCTCAACCTCCCTGAGTTTTTCATGACCCTCTTGTTCTTACAGAAAATTTCCAAAATCCATCTCTACTTGGAACTCTAAATTCTCTGCAGCATTCTCTTCCTGTGGTGAGCAATGCAACTTCCCTAACACGAAGTGTCTGCAACTTCTCCAGAGTCTCTGCCCCTGCCGTCAGTTCGGCATCGGCTACCGGTACCTCTTTCCAGACACTCATGGGTAGTGCCTACCTTTACCAACATTCCAGCACGACTATGTTATCTGGAGTTACTGACCACAGCCAGATCTCCACTTCAGCTCCTTCCTATCCAGGTGTTCTTGAGTGGGACATCACAGGAAGCACTGAAAAGAATTCCTCTTCACTCGGAGACTTTACTCTGGCACTCACTGACCGGCACCCAGCTGCTTCCTCCATGTTTATGGCAGCCCAGTATGATAAAACTTCAGACGCCAATAACATGGTCCCTCTATATCCATCACTTTCTGCCAGGCTTGCTCAGGGAGCACCATCTCAGATTCCAAATCAGGGGCATAGCCGCCTGTCACTTCCCTACCAGGAAGGAAGCCAGGTATATTACTATAACCAAGGCACACTGGGGTCTTCACTGTATGGAGAACTTGGCTCCTGCCCGCAATCCTATGGCTCCGCGTCATACACAGGAAGTAGGGCCTCTGCGCAACCAGAAATGGGAATGGGACTGAAGGAGATTCAGCCCACAAATATCCGACCACCAGCTTCCACCTCTGCAATCTGCCACCCTGTGTCTGCTCAACGCATCACAGAAACAAGTTTTCAAGGTGAGTATACAAACGGCAGAGAAAGCTGAAGAATGAGGTCGGCATTCACAAATGGGGTCAAATCGACAGCTGGGAAGGGGTGTAGAGACAGGTAGAATTTAGATCCTGAGCCTTCAGTAACCACTACCTTCGCTCAGTGCCCTCTGTTTTTAGACTCTATGTAAGAACACCTAGGGCTTCCCTGGTGGCGCCGTGGTTAAGAATCCACCTGCCAATGCAATGCGGGGGACACGGGTTCGAGCCCTGGTCTGGGAAGATCCCACATGCCGTGGAGCAACTAAGCCCATGTGCCACAACGACTGAGCCTGCATTCTAGAGCCCGTGAGCCGCAACTACCGAAGCCCACGCGCCTAGAGCGCATGCTCCGCAACAAGAGAAGCCCGCACAGCGCAACCAAGAGTAGACCCCGCTAGCCGCAACTAGAGAAAGCCCGTGCACAGCAATGAAGACCCTGTGCAGCCAAAAAAATAAATACGTAGAATAAATAAGTTCAAACAATCAATCAATAAATAAACGTAAATTAAAAAAAAACAAAAAAACAAAAAAACAAAAAGAACACCTAATGCAGGTGGGAAGGTGGCAGGGACACTGTAAAGGTCATCTATGCTACATGTACAAGAACCCCGAGAGCACACCAATAGGTACCACATTTTTCACTGCTGTAGCCGAGCATTCCCCCTGTACTACCACACTGTAGCACTCCCTTCCCTCGTCTACTGCTACAGTCTCTTTGGAAGGTGTCTCAGAACTCTTGTTATGAGAGTGCCAGTTGAAGTGTCCTCACTTCCGTCATTTATACCAGGATTTAAGACCTTGTGGTCCGAGATCCTGTCCAGAGAGCAAGCAGGCTAAGACTCTGTCTTTGTTTCTGTATTTCATCAGAAAGGGCTCTACCCCCTCTCCTAGTTCATGGTGTGAAGTGTTCTTAGCCTCTCGGGAAAGTGGGGAGAATTGAAAGGACTCTATATGAGAATGCTAGGCTTTGTAAAACATTTCAGTTGTTTAAAAAGAAGACTCATTTTGTATTGGACTTACAACAGTCCTATGAGATACAAAGAGAGCCAAGGATCAGTGACATGAAATGATCACCAGTTAAGCATTACAACAGTCACCGCTTACCTCGTAGCATAGGGCACTGTCCATGATCCTTAAGAAGAGTTAGTAGAAATGCCTTGCCCATCTTGCCCCTGAACCCCTTGAAAGGTACATGACTGCTGTGTTGGTGTTTAGGGGGAGCATCTCATTTACCAGGGACTGACTTCTCCCTTGATCCCTTTGTAGTGATGGAGCCTTCCCTGGTGATGAAAAATTCCCTGGGATTGCAACCTCCAAGCCAGACGTTTTGTGTGACACAAACTCAAGAACTCCCCAAGTCCTGCAGTAGCAGAAACAGTCACATACTTGAGAGTAACCCACCATCTGAACTTGGGGACATTTCAGTGACAGCTCCAGTCCAGAGTGCCAGGCGTCTCCTGGCCCTGCCTCCAGCTCCAAGCCAGGGACAAACAGAGAGTAAGAACGTGGAGGATATCAAAACCAAGCTGTCAAAGCCTCTGGAGGCCTACCAGATCCCAATAGAAAACCAAGATCCTCCACTACTCCCTTTGGGAATCCCTGATATTCCCCAGCCGCTGGCCTGCACCGATCCCCTCAGCCAAGAGGAGCAGCCTGGTTCTGAAAATGCTGATCTGGGAGAGAACAGCCTGAGTCGTCAGGACCTAGGGACACTTGAAAATGGGACTGAACCTAGCAGTGGTCTTGCAGACATTACTACACTGGCGGAGGATATTCACCTTCCCCAGCTCTTTAATTCTTGGAAAGATCTTGATCGATCCCAAGGTCCCAACGTGATCAAAGCTGAAGACACCAGAGCCATTAAGGTGAATCAGGTGCAGGAAAAGCCAAGTGTCGTAAAGGTTCCCTCTGATCAACCCAGGAAGAACAAACAGAAAGCCTCTGAGCCTATCGGTGGTGCTCCCAAGGCCAAAATCCAGCCAAAGGATCCAGAGTGCCTGTTAGGGGGAGAAGCGGTTATATGCACTGCTGCAGTCAGTGACAGGGCTCCTGCGAACACGGCCAAGCACTCTCAAGGCAAACCTCAGAAAGCTGCATCCGGAAAGATCAGCAAAACTGAGAGCCATGGGCAGGAAAAGACCAAAAGGACCAGAGGAAGAAACAAGGCTGAAGAGAACAAGCAGTCAGGGAACAAAGTCAAGGCAGAAGACAAGCCAGCAATCCCCAACACGAAGCGAAAGGAACACCAAACTGAGCTTCGCCAAGAGAGCTTTCAAAAGCCTCGAACCTCCCTTGGCGTGCGCATGCTGGAGTCTGTGAAGGTTCTTCATGCGCTGGGGAAGAAGAATGAGACGAAAACTGGGCTCTCTTCCTGTCGGCTCTTGGGAAATTCAAGCAACCCCAAAGACCCCCAGCCACCCCCAGCGATCCAGCCACGGCGGCATACCCCACGTGAGGGTAAGAGGCCTGAGAAAACGCAAGTCCAAGCCCAGAAACCAGACAGCAGTGCTGAAACAGAGTGTCCATCTCCATCCCAGTGTGAGCGGCCTCCTCCTGGGAAGGTCAAGTTGATACCTCTGCCTTTTTCTGCCTGGGACAAGCCTCAAGCTCGACCCGCTCCTCGGAGGCCACAGTCTCTGGCCTCACATCGGCCTGCTGTGGCTTACCGTGCCCAGCCTGGTTCTACTGACTCAGCTCAACCTGCTGCAGTCAATTCATCCCAGCCAGCTCCTGCCTCTTTGCCAGGTCCCGCCAAACCAGCTCAGCCAACTGTGGCCAACCCAACCCAACCGGCTTGGACCAACCATACCCAGCCTCGTGTCCCTCAGCCTGCTGCTCCTAGGCCTGCACCCTACAAAACTTCATCTGGCGCTTCTCTCCAGCGCGAGCCTGTTCCCCCTGCTGTGACTAAGCGCCAGTCCCCACCCAAGCTCCAAACCCAACTTCTACTCCAAGACTTCAGCAAGCAACGAGTTCCATGGAGGGAACCCAACGTGCCTGAGCCAGTCATGTCAAAGCCCATCGAACAAGAGCAGAGGCCAGAGCGAGAGGCCATGAAGAGGCGGGCTCAACAACAACGGGAGAATGCTGCCAGATACACCTCTTCGGGGAAGCTGCAATTTTTCACCCAGAGGGACAAAGAAATGGAAATTGCTGACTACTACGGATACGTCAGGTGACAGCTGCTAGGATTCTTGCTGCCACCTTGGCTACCAGCGGTTCTTCCATACATAGGTAAGATAGGTATAGAACCGAATAAGTAAATGGAATAGAATTAATAGATGAGTAATAAACCTTTCGAATTTTGAGATGCTGCTAACTGGGGCGTGAGAAAGGAAGGACTGAAAGTTGGATGGGAGAATGAAGGAAAGGGGTAAAAACTGAGGAAAGAGGAAGGAACTTGGCCCAGGGCTAGGAAGGCCAAAAGAGACGTATGGATTTAGGAAAGGAAGCAGGAGTGAGGATGAAATGGCAGAAGTAAAAAGCAGGGTCAGGGGTCTGGGTTGAAAGAACACAATTGGAGTAGAGTTGAAGGTGACAGGAGATGAGTCTAGGTTTACTAGGAGAAATAGAAACAAAGTCTCTCGGGGAGGTTGGCCTTAAGTCTCACAACCACCAGATAGGTATTTCAGAAAACAAGAGGTTCACGACACATCTCTGAAAGGTTTGAGTTGCCTTATTCAGGTGTGATTATAGTGGGGGAATAGGCAAATCTACCAGAGAAGTGGCTAGGGCTCAGAGTCCTCCTAGGGGCAGCTGACGACAGGGCCAGAGCCAAGGGAACTGCTGTATCAGGAGGCCCACGAACAAATCAGGGGCATAGCCGCCTGTCACTTCCCTACCAGGAAGGAAGCCAGGTATATTACTATAACCAAGGCACACTGGGGTCTTCACTGTATGGAGAACTTGGCTCCTGCCCGCAATCCTATGGCTCCGCGTCATACACAGGAAGTAGGGCCTCTGCGCAACCAGAAATGGGAATGGGACTGAAGGAGATTCAGCCCGCAAATATCCGACCACCAGCTTCCACCTCTGCAATCTGCCACCCTGTGTCTGCTCAACGCATCACAGAAACAAGTTTTCAAGGTGAGTATACAAACGGCAGAGAAAGTTGAAGAATGAGGTCGGCATTCACAAACGGGGTCAAATCGACAGCTGGGAAGGGGTGTAGAGACAGGTAGAATTTAGATCCTGAGCCTTTAATAACCACTACCTTCTCTCAGTGCTCTCTGTTTTTAGACTCTATATAAGAACAGCTAGGGCTTCCCTGGTGGCGCCTGCCAATGCAGGGGACACGGCTTCGAGCCCCGGTCTGCGAAGATCCCACATGCCGTGCAGCAACTAAGCGCATGTGCCACAACGACTGAGCCTGCATCCCAGAGCCCGTGAGCCGCAACTACCGAAGCCCACGCGCCTACAGCCCATGCTCCGCAACAAGAGAGGCCACCGCGATGAGAAGCCCGCACACCGCAACCAAGAGTAGACCCCGCTAGCCGCAACTAGAGAAAGCCCGTGCACACCAATGAGGACCCAGTGCAGCCAAAAAAATAAATACGTAGAATAAATAAGTTCAATCAATCAATCAATCAATAAACGTAAATTAAAAAAAAAAAACAAAGAAACAGAACACCTAATGCAGGTGGGAAGGTGGGAGGGACACTGTAAAGGTCATCTATGCTACATGTACAAGAACCCCGAGAGCACACCAATAGGTACCACATTTTTCACTGCTGTAGCCGAGCATTCCCCCTGTACTACCACACTGTAGCACTCCCTTCCCTCGTCTACTGCTACAGTCTCTTTGGAAGGTGTTTCAGAACTCTTGTTATGAGAGTGCCAGTTGAACTGTCCTCACTTCCGTCATTTATACCAGGATTTAAGACCTTGTGGTCCGAGATCCTGTCCAGAGAGCAAGCAGGCTAAGACTCTGTCTTTGTTTCTATATTTCATCAGAAAGGGCTCTACCCCCTCTCCTAGTTCATGGTGTGAACTAGTGTTCTTAGCCTCTCGGGAAAGTGGGGAGAATTCAAAGGACTCTCTATGAGAATGCTAGGCTTTGTAAAACATTTCAGTTTTTTAAAAAGAAGACTCATTTTGTATTGGACTTACAACAGTCCTATGAGATACAAAGAGAGCCAAGGATCAGTGACATGAAATGATCACCAGTAAGAATTACAACAGTCACCGCTTACCTCGTAGCATAGGGCACACTGTCCATGATCCTTAAGAAGAGTTAGTAGAAATGCCTTGCCCATCTTGCCCCTGAACCCCTTGAAAGGTACACGACTGCTGTGTTGGTGTTTAGGGGGAGCATCTCACTTACCCGGGACTGACTTCTCCCTTGATTCCTCTGTAGTGATGGAGACTTCCCCGCTGATGAAAAATTCCCTGGGATTGCAACCTCCAAGCCAGACCGCTTTCCTATGGAATGACAGAGAACTTCAGAGAACTTGTCGAGATGAAACACCAGTCAGTCTGCGGGAGAAAGGGAAGAAGAGAACGATGGAAATCGTTTCTGGGAAACTATTTTTACATTATGTTTTGTTTGTTCCTGGTAAATAAACTGAAATCTTCTTAACATTCAAACAAAATCTAAACCACTAAATTCAACAACACAGGAGTATAACTTTTGAAAAAAATTTCTTTGGCTGCGCAGCATGTGGGATCTTAGCTCCCCAACCAGGGATTGAACCCACGCCTGCTGCATTGGAAGCGCAGAGTCTTCACCACTGGACCACCAGGGAAGTCCCAGGAATAGAACTTTTAAAGGAGAAGGTATAAACCCCTGGGTTATATGAACTGGAGATTTTTAGTAAGAAGTCAATAGATCTTTTGTTAGGCACATTTTATGTTAGGCTGTCTCCCTGCACAGGACGCAGGCGCCTTGAAAATGGAAATCACATCCCTCTATAGTACGTCCCTCTTCTTTCTGCTTTGCAGTTTGCTGCTCCACTTGTTCAACCCTACCTAGTAATAACCTATACTTCCCTTGTTCCTGTTTTCCCATCTGGAAAACAGACAAAAGGCAACCAAACAACGCAAAGGTCTCAACAAATAAGGGATACCCAAAACCAGAGATGGCCAGAACTTCTGTATCCCTCATGAAACCTAGCCCGGTGTTCAATACTTAGGTATCATTAATACATGCGTGTTGACTGAAACAGTTGAAACGCAATTCTTCCACTTCCCAGTTTAGCTTTAGTCCTCATACAAAACCTGATCATCAAATTCCTTAATGCTAGGAATCACAGTGAAAAATAATTTCTCAACTGACTTCTGTCAGATGAGTGAGAACTAAGGTTAATTCAGTGTATCTGAAGCATAGAAAGTGAGGGCAAACGTGGCACAAGATGGGGCTAGAGAAGCAGAGAGGATTCTAGAGCACGCAGAGTCTTAAAGGCCACCAGTGTGTTTTCTATTCTCAAAACAATGTTTGTGAGCGATGTTTATGAGCAATGTTCCAACTTGCTTTGAAGGTTTCTTGTGTGAAGAATGGATTGGAGGGAAACAAGATATATGGACACTAGTTAGGACCTAATCGCAACAGACAGGCAAGTTCAGTATTAGGATGTTGAGGGAGAGCTGACAGATTCCAAAGAAATTCAGGAGATAAACTGAAGCGGGCTTCATGGGGTATGAGATGGAGGAAAGGAAGGTCTTAGGGAATTAAAGGGTTTACTGCACACATGAGCAGAGTCTCAAAATTAATCATTTGAACGTACAGAGGGGGATCGATCTCCCAAATGACACCGGTTAGGAAGCAACGGTACGCCCTGTAGAATTCCTAGAGACAGCACAAATCAACTGTTTCGATGGAAAATTCGGCGGGACCCTTGATTTCCATGGGAATATAGAGAAAAGAGACACTGATCTGGCTTGCAGGTATTTAGGAAGTTGTTAGCCTGACATCACATACTAGTCTCATGTAAGTAGGCCGTCTGAAGTATGAAGCTTAGGGGAAAAACCTTGAAGAAAACTTAAAAGCTTAAGCCACACCTCTATACTACACCACCTTTCACAGTTTCTTCTCAGATAAGCAGCATCCCCATCAGTGAAGAAACTCACATCCCATAATAGGAACAACAGGCCTAAAAATTAAATGTGTGTCTTTGGAGGTCCCATCTATGCGATATCTTCCTGGTACCAGAAAAGTCCCCAGGAAGATCGATCTTTGCACCCCTGAAAGCTTACCACCAAGGAAAATGACTAGGTCCATAGATTTCCTCCCTCAAACCAGCCTACCTCACACATAAATCACTAGCAACTCAGCCCTTAACTCACATTATCACAGTCACAAGAGTGGTTAGGGAGAAAAGCACTAACCAGGGGAACTAACACAGAGGCAATCCAGGCCAAGCTGGGCTGGTGGCAGATATCTGCTCCTTACGCTCGGGTGCATAATGCGACTCACCACAATGCCTTTTTCACAGACCCTTTTTAAAGTTTCTCCACAAAATCCAACAGCTCAAGTTAGCTCATGACGCTTCAAGGTAAACAATCGTCAAGAGAAAAACATGCAATATGTCTTACAATGTTGGATTCCTTACAAATAGGACAAGGAAATAACCATGTAGACAAAACCAGAGCATTTGAAAACATCTGCGTTCTACAAACATACCAGTGAATGCTATAAATAAGGTAATATGACATAAAACAAAATGAAAACTAGATGTGAGACTGTTCTCTTCAGTGTACAGACTTCATGGCAGTTGCTGCACGATCTAGCTACTTATATCTACAACTCTCTGTTCTGTTAATACAAAATGAGGCCCAAGTGTGTCAACTTGTTTCCCACAGAAACCAAAAAACCTACATGCATCTCTTTTCTCCGGTGCCCTTTCACCTTACCTGCTCCCAGTTCTCCACCAATGTCCTCCTCTTTCTCTAATTATTCTCCTCTTCATTGTGCTTGGCCTTGCACCCAAGCATGCAAGACAGAGAGTCCTAGAGGTCCGAGATTCTAGAGGGGCTGTTTGCAAGGGGGAGGAGATTACGGTAACTGCCACACTGTATATACTTCTGTGCAAAGAAAGAGGGACAGTGTTCAGAATGTCTCTCACATATAAAA
This sequence comes from Balaenoptera physalus, assembly GCF_965194825.1. Taxonomy (NCBI): domain Eukaryota; kingdom Metazoa; phylum Chordata; class Mammalia; order Artiodactyla; family Balaenopteridae; genus Balaenoptera; species Balaenoptera physalus. Next base: position 52,998 of record NW_028125156.1, read on the forward strand.
AGAGCTGGATGGCAGGATACCTGTGTGGCCCAAGGAACTAGAGCTAGCAAATCATGGGCAAAACAATTGCAACCAAAGGCTGGAAGAGGAAAGGTCTGCAACCAGCTCTGTCTCCTGGCTCTCTGGTATTTGCTGCCAATGGGCAGAGTCTATTTCGTGAAGCATCAAGCACTGAAAAGAAGACTCCTGCTGCTGGAAGTTGACAGGAAGGAACATCCAATGCAAGATCAAGGCTTGTCCTAGAAGCAATGCCCATAATGGAAGAAAAAAAAAAAAAAAAAAAGAAAGCGGAAGAGAAATGTTAAGTCGCAAGTCCAACCTGGCCCCCAGCCTAGCCCAGCCCAAGGAAGGTAGGAGTCAAGGAGAAGAAACTAAAAGAGAAGAGCCTTGGACCACAACATTCTCCACAGGGTACACTCAACAAACTTCACCCTGCTCTTTAACCAAGTTACAACTGTAATAGTTCAAACTACATGGCTCTTTCCTTCCTAAGGATACTAGTTAAATAAGATCTATATAGCTCTAAGTATATGATACATAAAATAGAATACTCTGTAGAATATAAGTAACTGTTAGTTAATTATATTAATGAACGTCTGTAAGAAATGTTGCAATGATTTCCCTAATGGAAGAGCCTGGGGGAGGTAAATCTGTCTTCTAGGATTTCCTCCCCAGAGCTCAGAAATTGAGGGGTTGTTTTAGCTCTCCTACGCTCTCTTCACCCAAGCCCGCCCTCCTGTTGGGGATCGGACCTCCCTATTGGCTAGCTCATACCTTTCAACTGCCTGCTTTGTGACATCACTCTCCTACCAAACCTACTACCACTTGGTAGAGGTCTTGGGGTTTCCGTGGAGCCGTTTGGACCAGTAACCAGTGACCTTTGTACTGGACACGTGCGCCGTTCAGCTGCAGCCACTCAGACATCCTCTAGTGTTGTCTCCTCATCCCTTGTACCTGCAGTTGATGTCTCCTCTTCTCTGACCATGTCAGGTAAGAAAAGAAACTTTGGAAAGTTTTGCGTTCGATTTCTTTTGCCCCTAAATTGAGGAGGAGATTCAAAATAGCGTGGAATAATGAGGGAAAGTATTGAACTACAAGTCTGGAGACCTAATTTCAGTTTTGACTTTGACGTTTACTGTCTGTGTGACTTTGGACAAATCACTGACTGCCTCACAAAGCCTGCTGCTTTCCTTATCTGTTACGTTAGGATACCACATTGGGTTGATCACTCTGATCCCCTTCTTTTCCAATATTGAGCCTTAAAGGGTACCCATGTAGAAAATGAAATCAGAGACTTCTCAAAAGAGTGTTTCAACAGAAACATAGAAAAGCCAGGTGACACAGAAAACTAGCGATATATACCAAGATGTTTCATCTCCAATGGTCTCCCTCCACTAGTATTTCGACTAGTTGAAAAGAGAGAATAGGGAGAGAGGATGGAGAGTACTGGGCTATATAGGGAGGCACAGAGTCAAACGTAAGCAAGTTTAGGATTGTTTTCATTAGCACAGGCCAACAGGAACCAAGAGATGGGAAAAAAATATAAGAATGAAGAGGGAAAGCATAGAGGAGCTCTCAAGAAAGAGGCAGTTTGCCATGGAATGTTGATGGGAGCCAAAGATTTTAAATTAAAGCAGAAACAGCACAGAGGGAAATCTGCTCAGAGCAGGGCAAAACAAAGCTGATGGTAGCAAATCCTTACATTAACAGACTAAGAAGGAAAGTAAGGCCAGAACAGGGGATCACCAGGAAGGGCAGCCTATCAGAAAAGTCATACTCCGTTTTCTTTCTTTTATTGCCTCTCTGAATACAGCTGGCACTTGACAGTTTGGAATAGAAACATTTTAGAAGTATGTTTTAGAAATGATGCTTCCTAGAAACCAGAAACCAAAGTGGTTATCTAGGGGGCTGCTTTTCAGTGTTCTATTCTTTCTAATTTTTAAACTAGGTAGACATTTGACCAATTAAACATTTTAAATGATATCTTCTACATTGAATCAGAAGGACTATTTCCTTTGTGTGATATGTAGCTTCTAAGGCAAGGTTGCTTTTCAATTTTTACAGTTATTTCCTTCCTAACACAGAGAGCACATTGATCAACAGCCATCGTTCGCTTGTAGATCTTAGCTACCGGAGAAGAAAAAGAAAAAGTCAAGCCCCCACATCTCTAATTCCCCATTTAGGGAATTCCCTGGCGGTCCAGCGCTTAGGACTCGGTGCTTTCACGGCCAGGGCCACGCGGCGCGGCAAAAGAAAAAAAGAAAACACAAACATCCACGTTTATCTAAAACAATGTTGTGGAGTCCTTTGGATTTTCTTACATTTGAAAATCTTTTTTAATTGGATTCTAGGGATGATGGTTTTTTGAGGTCTTGGGATGTCATCTTCTTGGATGTGGAAGATGATTCTAAGTTCTAGGATAAATACAAAAACCTTCTTGATACTTTTTAAGCTTCCTTTCTGCTTATTATATGAGTTATATTCATGGACAGATATATTTCTCCTAGGCTTAATACCTGTTACTTGCTGGGTAAAAATATGAATGAGCACAATAATGAAACTCTTTTACACTTACTATTTTGCTGTCTGCTTTGTACCGGTTTTCATTGAAATACTTGTCTATATATGTTGTGGCTACCTATACATTCACATTTGTTGCATTCTGTTGCTTGTTGTGCATTTTTTACTGATTTATCGTCTCTGTCTGTATGCATTGGCTAGGAATTCATTCACCTCTATCACCTCCATCGTGTTTTTTGGTTAATAGTATTCACTAAAATAGAGTGGGCAAAATTCACTTTCATAATATTGCATGTATGGTACAGAATGTCATTTGTTAGTAAATTCATTAGGCTTTGATACTTGCCCACATACCCCAGTTTTCATTAATATCTATGGATTTCTTTTTCGTTACGTAACATGTTTTTCATGATTTTTCTTTGTCTTTCTAGAACTTATTGTATCTTCCTCCATATAAATCATACGCAATAGATCAGCTTATTCATCTATTAATTATTACTGCTATTATTATTGGTGGTGGTGTTATAACCACTTTATAGATGAGTAATCTGAAGTAATCAGATAACTTTTCTCTTTCCAAAAGCACTTAAGAAATCCACTTTCGGGTAATCATTTTGAGGTAGGATGAGAAACCAGGCTTGAAGAGGGCAAACATGACTCTTTCAGTTCACCAGTTGGACTGAGCTATACGTCAACTCTAGGTAATAGCGTGGGAACTGCACAATCAAAGGGAGACACTGAAGATGACAATGGTAATGGCCGTACTGTTTTCTAATGGACAAAAAAAATGCTTATATTATAAGTTCTATTTCTCCTGCTTTCTGGCACTATCATGCTCAGAGTGGAGTCCTGGCAAGGAAGTCAGGATACTTAGGTTCTGAAACCTGGTAATGACACTAACATAATGAGAGAACCTGAACAAGTCAACCCGACCTCTCTGAGCCTCAGTTTCCTTACTCGTGAAATGAGACTGAAAAAAGAGAAAGTTCTCTAAGGGCCTCCTAGTTCTAAAATGCTTCCAGTCTAGGAAATAGCATAGAAGTCAATACGAGTGCAGGCTGAAGGGAAAGACAGGGCAGGGAGAAGGTTGCTTCCAGCCTAGAGAACAATGTCTGAACCATACCACTTGGCTCTTCTGCCCATCTGTGCCCAAGATGGGAGCACAGGCAGTTAATACAGAAGAGTGGAAAACTGCTCAGTCCTTACAGCCATCATTAACTGTCTGATTTTGGGTTTCTCAGGAAGGGTCGATAGTAGAGGTGTCCTGAGAGCAAGAACCTTAAGATAATGCTGTTCCTCAAACGTAGTGAGAATTTCTCAACCTCCCTGAGTTTTTCATGACCCTCTTGTTCTTACAGAAAATTTCCAAAATCCATCTCTACTTGGAACTCTAAATTCTCTGCAGCATTCTCTTCCTGTGGTGAGCAATGCAACTTCCCTAACACGAAGTGTCTGCAACTTCTCCAGAGTCTCTGCCCCTGCCGTCAGTTCGGCATCGGCTACCGGTACCTCTTTCCAGACACTCATGGGTAGTGCCTACCTTTACCAACATTCCAGCACGACTATGTTATCTGGAGTTACTGACCACAGCCAGATCTCCACTTCAGCTCCTTCCTATCCAGGTGTTCTTGAGTGGGACATCACAGGAAGCACTGAAAAGAATTCCTCTTCACTCGGAGACTTTACTCTGGCACTCACTGACCGGCACCCAGCTGCTTCCTCCATGTTTATGGCAGCCCAGTATGATAAAACTTCAGACGCCAATAACATGGTCCCTCTATATCCATCACTTTCTGCCAGGCTTGCTCAGGGAGCACCATCTCAGATTCCAAATCAGGGGCATAGCCGCCTGTCACTTCCCTACCAGGAAGGAAGCCAGGTATATTACTATAACCAAGGCACACTGGGGTCTTCACTGTATGGAGAACTTGGCTCCTGCCCGCAATCCTATGGCTCCGCGTCATACACAGGAAGTAGGGCCTCTGCGCAACCAGAAATGGGAATGGGACTGAAGGAGATTCAGCCCACAAATATCCGACCACCAGCTTCCACCTCTGCAATCTGCCACCCTGTGTCTGCTCAACGCATCACAGAAACAAGTTTTCAAGGTGAGTATACAAACGGCAGAGAAAGCTGAAGAATGAGGTCGGCATTCACAAATGGGGTCAAATCGACAGCTGGGAAGGGGTGTAGAGACAGGTAGAATTTAGATCCTGAGCCTTCAGTAACCACTACCTTCGCTCAGTGCCCTCTGTTTTTAGACTCTATATAAGAACACCTAGGGCTTCCCTGGTGGCGCCGTGGTTAAGAATCCGCCTGCCAATGCAATGCGGGGGACACGGGTTCGAGCCCTGGTCTGGGAAGATCCCACATGCCGTGGAGCAACTAAGCCCATGTGCCACAACGACTGAGCCTGCATTCTAGAGCCCGTGAGCCGCAACTACCGAAGCCCACGCGCCTAGAGCGCATGCTCCGCAACAAGAGAAGCCCGCACACCGCAACCAAGAGTAGACCCCGCTAGCCGCAACTAGAGAAAGCCCGTGCACAGCAATGAAGACCCTGTGCAGCCAAAAAAATAAATACGTAGAATAAATAAGTTCAAACAATCAATCAATAAATAAACGTAAATTAAAAAAAACAAAAAAACAAAAAGAACACCTAATGCAGGTGGGAAGGTGGCAGGGACACTGTAAAGGTCATCTATGCTACATGTACAAGAACCCCGAGAGCACACCAATAGGTACCACATTTTTCACTGCTGTAGCCGAGCATTCCCCCTGTACTACCACACTGTAGCACTCCCTTCCCTCGTCTACTGCTACAGTCTCTTTGGAAGGTGTCTCAGAACTCTTGTTATGAGAGTGCCAGTTGAAGTGTCCTCACTTCCGTCATTTATACCAGGATTTAAGACCTTGTGGTCCGAGATCCTGTCCAGAGAGCAAGCAGGCTAAGACTCTGTCTTTGTTTCTGTATTTCATCAGAAAGGGCTCTACCCCCTCTCCTAGTTCATGGTGTGAAGTGTTCTTAGCCTCTCGGGAAAGTGGGGAGAATTGAAAGGACTCTATATGAGAATGCTAGGCTTTGTAAAACATTTCAGTTGTTTAAAAAGAAGACTCATTTTGTATTGGACTTACAACAGTCCTATGAGATACAAAGAGAGCCAAGGATCAGTGACATGAAATGATCACCAGTTAAGCATTACAACAGTCACCGCTTACCTCGTAGCATAGGGCACTGTCCATGATCCTTAAGAAGAGTTAGTAGAAATGCCTTGCCCATCTTGCCCCTGAACCCCTTGAAAGGTACATGACTGCTGTGTTGGTGTTTAGGGGGAGCATCTCATTTACCAGGGACTGACTTCTCCCTTGATCCCTTTGTAGTGATGGAGCCTTCCCTGGTGATGAAAAATTCCCTGGGATTGCAACCTCCAAGCCAGACGTTTTGTGTGACACAAACTCAAGAACTCCCCAAGTCCTGCAGTAGCAGAAACAGTCACATACTTGAGAGTAACCCACCATCTGAACTTGGGGACATTTCAGTGACAGCTCCAGTCCAGAGTGCCAGGCGTCTCCTGGCCCTGCCTCCAGCTCCAAGCCAGGGACAAACAGAGAGTAAGAACGTGGAGGATATCAAAACCAAGCTGTCAAAGCCTCTGGAGGCCTACCAGATCCCAATAGAAAACCAAGATCCTCCACTACTCCCTTTGGGAATCCCTGATATTCCCCAGCCGCTGGCCTGCACCGATCCCCTCAGCCAAGAGGAGCAGCCTGGTTCTGAAAATGCTGATCTGGGAGAGAACAGCCTGAGTCGTCAGGACCTAGGGACACTTGAAAATGGGACTGAACCTAGCAGTGGTCTTGCAGACATTACTACACTGGCGGAGGATATTCACCTTCCCCAGCTCTTTAATTCTTGGAAAGATCTTGATCGATCCCAAGGTCCCAACGTGATCAAAGCTGAAGACACCAGAGCCATTAAGGTGAATCAGGTGCAGGAAAAGCCAAGTGTCGTAAAGGTTCCCTCTGATCAACCCAGGAAGAACAAACAGAAAGCCTCTGAGCCTATCGGTGGTGCTCCCAAGGCCAAAATCCAGCCAAAGGATCCAGAGTGCCTGTTAGGGGGAGAAGCGGTTATATGCACTGCTGCAGTCAGTGACAGGGCTCCTGCGAACACGGCCAAGCACTCTCAAGGCAAACCTCAGAAAGCTGCATCCGGAAAGATCAGCAAAACTGAGAGCCATGGGCAGGAAAAGACCAAAAGGACCAGAGGAAGAAACAAGGCTGAAGAGAACAAGCAGTCAGGGAACAAAGTCAAGGCAGAAGACAAGCCAGCAATCCCCAACACGAAGCGAAAGGAACACCAAACTGAGCTTCGCCAAGAGAGCTTTCAAAAGCCTCGAACCTCCCTTGGCGTGCGCATGCTGGAGTCTGTGAAGGTTCTTCATGCGCTGGGGAAGAAGAATGAGACGAAAACTGGGCTCTCTTCCTGTCGGCTCTTGGGAAATTCAAGCAACCCCAAAGACCCCCAGCCACCCCCAGCGATCCAGCCACGGCGGCATACCCCACGTGAGGGTAAGAGGCCTGAGAAAACGCAAGTCCAAGCCCAGAAACCAGACAGCAGTGCTGAAACAGAGTGTCCATCTCCATCCCAGTGTGAGCGGCCTCCTCCTGGGAAGGTCAAGTTGATACCTCTGCCTTTTTCTGCCTGGGACAAGCCTCAAGCTCGACCCGCTCCTCGGAGGCCACAGTCTCTGGCCTCACATCGGCCTGCTGTGGCTTACCGTGCCCAGCCTGGTTCTACTGACTCAGCTCAACCTGCTGCAGTCAATTCATCCCAGCCAGCTCCTGCCTCTTTGCCAGGTCCCGCCAAACCAGCTCAGCCAACTGTGGCCAACCCAACCCAACCGGCTTGGACCAACCATACCCAGCCTCGTGTCCCTCAGCCTGCTGCTCCTAGGCCTGCACCCTACAAAACTTCATCTGGCGCTTCTCTCCAGCGCGAGCCTGTTCCCCCTGCTGTGACTAAGCGCCAGTCCCCACCCAAGCTCCAAACCCAACTTCTACTCCAAGACTTCAGCAAGCAACGAGTTCCATGGAGGGAACCCAACGTGCCTGAGCCAGTCATGTCAAAGCCCATCGAACAAGAGCAGAGGCCAGAGCGAGAGGCCATGAAGAGGCGGGCTCAACAACAACGGGAGAATGCTGCCAGATACACCTCTTCGGGGAAGCTGCAATTTTTCACCCAGAGGGACAAAGAAATGGAAATTGCTGACTACTACGGATACGTCAGGTGACAGCTGCTAGGATTCTTGCTGCCACCTTGGCTACCAGCGGTTCTTCCATACATAGGTAAGATAGGTATAGAACCGAGTAAGTAAATGGAATAGAATTAATAGATGAGTAATAAACCTTTCGAATTTTGAGATGCTGCTAACTGGGGCGTGAGAAAGGAAGGCCTGAAAGTTGGATGGGAGAATGAAGGAAAGGGGTAAAAACTGAGGAAAGAGGAAGGAACTTGGCCCAGGGCTAGGAAGGCCAAAAGAGACGTATGGATTTAGGAAAGGAAGCAGGAGTGAGGATGAAATGGCAGAAGTAAAAAGCAGGGTCAGGGGTCTGGGTTGAAAGAACACAATTGGAGTAGAGTTGAAGGTGACAGGAGATGAGTCTAGGTTTACTAGGAGAAATAGAAACAAAGTCTCTCGGGGAGGTTGGCCTTAAGTCTCACAACCACCAGATAGGTATTTCAGAAAACAAGAGGTTCACGACACATCTCTGAAAGGTTTGAGTTGCCTTATTCAGGTGTGATTATAGTGGGGGAATAGGCAAATCTACCAGAGAAGTGGCTAGGGCTCAGAGTCCTCCTAGGGGCAGCTGACGACAGGGCCAGAGCCAAGGGAACTGCTGTATCAGGAGGCCCACGAACAAATCAGGGGCATAGCCGCCTGTCACTTCCCTACCAGGAAGGAAGCCAGGTATATTACTATAACCAAGGCACACTGGGGTCTTCACTGTATGGAGAACTTGGCTCCTGCCCGCAATCCTATGGCTCCGCGTCATACACAGGAAGTAGGGCCTCTGCGCAACCAGAAATGGGAATGGGACTGAAGGAGATTCAGCCCGCAAATATCCGACCACCAGCTTCCACCTCTGCAATCTGCCACCCTGTGTCTGCTCAACGCATCACAGAAACAAGTTTTCAAGGTGAGTATACAAACGGCAGAGAAAGTTGAAGAATGAGGTCGGCATTCACAAACGGGGTCAAATCGACAGCTGGGAAGGGGTGTAGAGACAGGTAGAATTTAGATCCTGAGCCTTTAATAACCACTACCTTCTCTCAGTGCTCTCTGTTTTTAGACTCTATATAAGAACAGCTAGGGCTTCCCTGGTGGCGCCTGCCAATGCAGGGGACACGGCTTCGAGCCCCGGTCTGCGAAGATCCCACATGCCGTGCAGCAACTAAGCGCATGTGCCACAACGACTGAGCCTGCATCCCAGAGCCCGTGAGCCGCAACTACCGAAGCCCACGCGCCTACAGCCCATGCTCCGCAACAAGAGAGGCCACCGCGATGAGAAGCCCGCACACCGCAACCAAGAGTAGACCCCGCTAGCCGCAACTAGAGAAAGCCCGTGCACACCAATGAGGACCCAGTGCAGCCAAAAAAATAAATACGTAGAATAAATAAGTTCAATCAATCAATCAATCAATAAACGTAAATTTAAAAAAAAAAACAAAGAAACAGAACACCTAATGCAGGTGGGAAGGTGGGAGGGACACTGTAAAGGTCATCTATGCTACATGTACAAGAACCCCGAGAGCACACCAATAGGTACCACATTTTTCACTGCTGTAGCCGAGCATTCCCCCTGTACTACCACACTGTAGCACTCCCTTCCCTCGTCTACTGCTACAGTCTCTTTGGAAGGTGTTTCAGAACTCTTGTTATGAGAGTGCCAGTTGAACTGTCCTCACTTCCGTCATTTATACCAGGATTTAAGACCTTGTGGTCCGAGATCCTGTCCAGAGAGCAAGCAGGCTAAGACTCTGTCTTTGTTTCTATATTTCATCAGAAAGGGCTCTACCCCCTCTCCTAGTTCATGGTGTGAACTAGTGTTCTTAGCCTCTCGGGAAAGTGGGGAGAATTCAAAGGACTCTCTATGAGAATGCTAGGCTTTGTAAAACATTTCAGTTTTTTAAAAAGAAGACTCATTTTGTATTGGACTTACAACAGTCCTATGAGATACAAAGAGAGCCAAGGATCAGTGACATGAAATGATCACCAGTAAGAATTACAACAGTCACCGCTTACCTCGTAGCATAGGGCACTGTCCATGATCCTTAAGAAGAGTTAGTAGAAATGCCTTGCCCATCTTGCCCCTGAACCCCTTGAAAGGTACACGACTGCTGTGTTGGTGTTTAGGGGGAGCATCTCACTTACCCGGGACTGACTTCAACCTTGATTCCTCTGTAGTGATGGAGACTTCCCCGCTGATGAAAAATTCCCTGGGATTGCAACCTCCAAGCCAGACCGCTTTCCTATGGAATGACAGAGAACTTCAGAGAACTTGTCAAGATGAAACACCAGTCAGTCTGCGGGAGAAAGGGAAGAAGAGAACGATGGAAATCGTTTCTGGGAAACTATTTTTACATTATGTTTTGTTTGTTCCTGGTAAATAAACTGAAATCTTCTTAACATTCAAACAAAATCTAAACCACTAAATTCAACAACACAGGAGTATAACTTTTGAAAAAAATTTCTTTGGCTGCGCAGCATGTGGGATCTTAGCTCCCCAACCAGGGATTGAACCCACGCCTGCTGCATTGGAAGCGCAGAGTCTTCACCACTGGACCACCAGGGAAGTCCCAGGAATAGAACTTTTAAAGGAGAAGGTATAAACCCCTGGGTTATATGAACTGGAGATTTTTAGTAAGAAGTCAATAGATCTTTTGTTAGGCACATTTTATGTTAGGCTGTCTCCCTGCACAGGACGCAGGCGCCTTGAAAATGGAAATCACATCCCTCTATAGTACGTCCCTCTTCTTTCTGCTTTGCAGTTTGCTGCTCCACTTGTTCAACCCCACCTAGTAATAACCTATACTTCCCTTGTTCCTGTTTTCCCATCTGGAAAACAGACAAAAGGCAACCAAACAACGCAAAGGTCTCAACAAATAAGGGATACCCAAAACCAGAGATGGCCAGAACTTCTGTATCCCTCATGAAACCTAGCCCGGTGTTCAATACTTAGGTATCATTAATACATGCGTGTTGACTGAAACAGTTGAAACGCAATTCTTCCACTTCCCAGTTTAGTTTTAGTCCTCATACAAAACCTGATCATCAAATTCCTTAATGCTAGGAATCACAGTGAAAAATAATTTCTCAACTGACTTCTGTCAGATGAGTGAGAACTAAGGTTAATTCAGTGTATCTGAAGCATAGAAAGTGAGGGCAAACGTGGCACAAGATGGGGCTAGAGAAGCAGAGAGGATTCTAGAGCACGCAGAGTCTTAAAGGCCACCAGTGTGTTTTCTATTCTCAAAACAATGTTTGTGAGCGATGTTTATGAGCAATGTTCCAACTTGCTTTGAAGGTTTCTTGTGTGAAGAATGGATTGGAGGGAAACAAGATATATGGACACTAGTTAGGACCTAATCGCAACAGACAGGCAAGTTCAGTATTAGGATGTTGAGGGAGAGCTGACAGATTCCAAAGAAATTCAGGAGATAAACTGAAGCGGGCTTCATGGGGTATGAGATGGAGGAAAGGAAGGTCTTAGGGAATTAAAGGGTTTACTGCACACATGAGCAGAGTCTCAAAATTAATCATTTGAACGTACAGAGGTGGATCTCCCAAATGACACCGGTTAGGAAGCAACGGTACGCCCTGTAGAATTCCTAGAGACAGCACAAATCAACTGTTTCGATGGAAAATTCGGCGGGACCCTTGATTTCCATGGGAATATAGAGAAAAGAGACACTGATCTGGCTTGCAGGTATTTAGGAAGTTGTTAGCCTGACATCACATACTAGTCTCATGTAAGTAGGCCGTCTGAAGTATGAAGCTTAGGGGAAAAACCTTGAAGAAAACTTAAAAGCTTAAGCCACACCTCTATACTACACCACCTTTCACAGTTTCTTCTCAGATAAGCAGCATCCCCATCAGTGAAGAAACTCACATCCCATAATAGGAACAACAGGCCTAAAAATTAAATGTGTGTCTTTGGAGGTCCCATCTATGCGATATCTTCCTGGTACCAGAAAAGTCCCCAGGAAGATCGATCTTTGCACCCTTGAAAGCTTACCACCAAGGAAAATGACTAGGTCCATAGATTTCCTCCCTCAAACCAGCCTACCTCACACATAAATCACTAGCAACTCAGCCCTTAACTCACATTATCACAGTCACAAGAGTGGTTAGGGAGAAAAGCACTAACCAGGGGAACTAACACAGAGGCAATCCAGGCCAAGCTGGGCTGGTGGCAGATATCTGCTCCTTACGCTCGGGTGCATAATGCGACTCACCACAATGCCTTTTTCACAGACCCTTTTTAAAGTTTCTCCACAAAATCCAACAGCTCAAGTTAGCTCATGACGCTTCAAGGTAAACAATCGTCAAGAGAAAAACATGCAATATGTCTTACAATGTTGGATTCCTTACAAATAGGACAAGGAAATAACCATGTAGACAAAACCAGAGCATTTGAAAACATCTGCGTTCTACAAACATACCAGTGAATGCTATAAATAAGGTAATATGACATAAAACAAAATGAAAACTAGATGTGAGACTGTTCTCTTCAGTGTACAGACTTCATGGCAGTTGCTGCACGATCTAGCTACTTATATCTACAACTCTCTGTTCTGTTAATACAAAATGAGGCCCAAGTGTGTCAACTTGTTTCCCACAGAAACCAAAAAACCTACATGCATCTCTTTTCTCCGGTGCCCTTTCACCTTACCTGCTCCCAGTTCTCCACCAATGTCCTCCTCTTTCTCTAATTATTCTCCTCTTCATTGTGCTTGGCCTTGCACCCAAGCATGCAAGACAGAGAGTCCTAGAGGTCCGAGATTCTAGAGGGGCTGTTTGCAAGGGGGAGGAGATTACGGTAACTGCCACACTGTATATACTTCTGTGCAAAGAAAGAGGGACAGTGTTCAGAATGTCTCTCACATATAAAAAGAGCTGGATGGCAGGATACCTGTGTGGCCCAAGGAACTAGAGCTAGCAAATCATGGGCAAAACAATTGCAACCAAAGGCTGGAAGAGGAAAGGTCTGCAACCAGCTCTGTCTCCTGGCTCTCTGGTATTTGCTGCCAATGGGCAGAGTCTATTTCGTGAAGCATCAAGCACTGAAAAGAAGACTCCTGCTGCTGGAAGTTGACAGGAAGGAACATCCAATGCAAGATCAAGGCTTGTCCTAGAAGCAATGCCCATAATGGAAGAAAAAAAAAAAAAAAAAAGAAAGCGGAAGAGAAATGTTAAGTCGCAAGTCCAACCTGGCCCCCAGCCTAGCCCAGCCCAAGGAAGGTAGGAGTCAAGGAGAAGAAACTAAAAGAGAAGAGCCTTGGACCACAACATTCTCCACAGGGTACACTCAACAAACTTCACCCTGCTCTTTAACCAAGTTACAACTGTAATAGTTCAAACTACATGGCTCTTTCCTTCCTAAGGATACTAGTTAAATAAGATCTATATAGCTCTAAGTATATGATACATAAAATAGAATACTCTGTAGAATATAAGTAACTGTTAGTTAATTATATTAATGAACGTCTGTAAGAAATGTTGCAATGATTTCCCTAATGGAAGAGCCTGGGGGAGGTAAATCTGTCTTCTAGGATTTCCTCCCCAGAGCTCAGAAATTGAGGGGTTGTTTTAGCTCTCCTACGCTCTCTTCACCCAAGCCCGCCCTCCTGTTGGGGATCGGACCTCCCTATTGGCTAGCTCATACCTTTCAACTGCCTGCTTTGTGACATCACTCTCCTACCAAACCTACTACCACTTGGTAGAGGTCTTGGGGTTTCCGTGGAGCCGTTTGGACCAGTAACCAGTGACCTTTGTACTGGACACGTGCGCCGTTCAGCTGCAGCCACTCAGACATCCTCTAGTGTTGTCTCCTCATCCCTTGTACCTGCAGTTGATGTCTCCTCTTCTCTGACCATGTCAGGTAAGAAAAGAAACTTTGGAAAGTTTTGCGTTCGATTTCTTGTGCCCCTAAATTGAGGAGGAGATTCAAAATAGCGTGGAATAATGAGGGAAAGTATTGAACTACAAGTCTGGAGACCTAATTTCAGTTTTGACTTTGACGTTTACTGTCTGTGTGACTTTGGACAAATCACTGACTGCCTCACAAAGCCTGCTGCTTTCCTTATCTGTTACGTTAGGATACCACATTGGGTTGATCACTCTGATCCCCTTCTTTTCCAATATTGAGCCTTAAAGGGTACCCATGTAGAAAATGAAATCAGAGACTTCTCAAAAGAGTGTTTCAACAGAAACATAGAAAAGCCAGGTGACACAGAAAACTAGCGATATATACCAAGATGTTTCATCTCCAATGGTCTCCCTCCACTAGTATTTCGACTAGTTGAAAAGAGAGAATAGGGAGAGAGGATGGAGAGTACTGGGCTATATAGGGAGGCACAGAGTCAAACGTAAGCAAGTTTAGGATTGTTTTCATTAGCACAGGCCAACAGGAACCAAGAGATGGGAAAAAAATATAAGAATGAAGAGGGAAAGCATAGAGGAGCTCTCAAGAAAGAGGCAGTTTGCCATGGAATGTTGATGGGAGCCAAAGATTTTAAATTAAAGCAGAAACAGCACAGAGGGAAATCTGCTCAGAGCAGGGCAAAACAAAGCTGATGGTAGCAAATCCTTACATTAACAGACTAAGAAGGAAAGTAAGGCCAGAACAGGGGATCACCAGGAAGGGCAGCCTATCAGAAAAGTCATACTCCGTTTTCTTTCTTTTATTGCCTCTCTGAATACAGCTGGCACTTGACAGTTTGGAATAGAAACATTTTAGAAGTATGTTTTAGAAATGATGCTTCCTAGAAACCAGAAACCAAAGTGGTTATCTAGGGGGCTGCTTTTCAGTGTTCTATTCTTTCTAATTTTTAAACTAGGTAGACATTTGACCAATTAAACATTTTAAATGATATCTTCTACATTGAATCAGAAGGACTATTTCCTTTGTGTGATATGTAGCTTCTAAGGCAAGGTTGCTTTTCAATTTTTACAGTTATTTCCTTCCTAACACAGAGAGCACATTGATCAACAGCCATCGTTCGCTTGTAGATCTTAGCTACCGGAGAAGAAAAAGAAAAAGTCAAGCCCCCACATCTCTAATTCCCCATTTAGGGAATTCCCTGGCGGTCCAGCGCTTAGGACTCGGTGCTTTCACGGCCAGGGCCACGCGGCGCGGCAAAAGAAAAAAAGAAAACACAAACATCCACGTTTATCTAAAACAATGTTGTGGAGTCCTTTGGATTTTCTTACATTTGAAAATCTTTTTTAATTGGATTCTAGGGATGATGGTTTTTTGAGGTCTTGGGATGTCATCTTCTTGGATGTGGAAGATGATTCTAAGTTCTAGGATAAATACAAAAACCTTCTTGATACTTTTTAAGCTTCCTTTCTGCTTATTATATGAGTTATATTCATGGACAGATATATTTCTCCTAGGCTTAATACCTGTTACTTGCTGGGTAAAAATATGAATGAGCACAATAATGAAACTCTTTTACACTTACTATTTTGCTGTCTGCTTTGTACCGGTTTTCATTGAAATACTTGTCTATATATGTTGTGGCTACCTATACATTCACATTTGTTGCATTCTGTTGCTTGTTGTGCATTTTTTACTGATTTATCGTCTCTGTCTGTATGCATTGGCTAGGAATTCATTCACCTCTATCACCTCCATCGTGTTTTTTGGTTAATAGTATTCACTAAAATAGAGTGGGCAAAATTCACTTTCATAATATTGCATGTATGGTACAGAATGTCATTTGTTAGTAAATTCATTAGGCTTTGATACTTGCCCACATACCCCAGTTTTCATTAATATCTATGGATTTCTTTTTCGTTACGTAACATGTTTTTCATGATTTTTCTTTGTCTTTCTAGAACTTATTGTATCTTCCTCCATATAAATCATACGCAATAGATCAGCTTATTCATCTATTAATTATTACTGCTATTATTATTGGTGGTGGTGTTATAACCACTTTATAGATGAGTAATCTGAAGTAATCAGATAACTTTTCTCTTTCCAAAAGCACTTAAGAAATCCACTTTCGGGTAATCATTTTGAGGTAGGATGAGAAACCAGGCTTGAAGAGGGCAAACATGACTCTTTCAGTTCACCAGTTGGACTGAGCTATACGTCAACTCTAGGTAATAGCGTGGGAACTGCACAAGCAAAGGGAGACACTGAAGATGACAATGGTAATGGCCGTACTGTTTTCTAATGGACAAAAAAAATGCTTATATTATAAGTTCTATTTCTCCTGCTTTCTGGCACTATCATGCTCAGAGTGGAGTCCTGGCAAGGAAGTCAGGATACTTAGGTTCTGAAACCTGGTAATGACACTAACATAATGAGAGAACCTGAACAAGTCAACCCGACCTCTCTGAGCCTCAGTTTCCTTACTCGTGAAATGAGACTGAAAAAAGAGAAAGTTCTCTAAGGGCCTCCTAGTTCTAAAATGCTTCCAGTCTAGGAAATAGCATAGAAGTCAATACGAGTGCAGGCTGAAGGGAAAGACAGGGCAGGGAGAAGGTTGCTTCCAGCCTAGAGAACAATGTCTGAACCATACCACTTGGCTCTTCTGCCCATCTGTGCCCAAGATGGGAGCACAGGCAGTTAATACAGAAGAGTGGAAAACTGCTCAGTCCTTACAGCCATCATTAACTGTCTGATTTTGGGTTTCTCAGGAAGGGTCGATAGTAGAGGTGTCCTGAGAGCAAGAACCTTAAGATAATGCTGTTCCTCAAACGTAGTGAGAATTTCTCAACCTCCCTGAGTTTTTCATGACCCTCTTGTTCTTACAGAAAATTTCCAAAATCCATCTCTACTTGGAACTCTAAATTCTCTGCAGCATTCTCTTCCTGTGGTGAGCAATGCAACTTCCCTAACACGAAGTGTCTGCAACTTCTCCAGAGTCTCTGCCCCTGCCGTCAGTTCGGCATCGGCTACCGGTACCTCTTTCCAGACACTCATGGGTAGTGCCTACCTTTACCAACATTCCAGCACGACTATGTTATCTGGAGTTACTGACCACAGCCAGATCTCCACTTCAGCTCCTTCCTATCCAGGTGTTCTTGAGTGGGACATCACAGGAAGCACTGAAAAGAATTCCTCTTCACTCGGAGACTTTACTCTGGCACTCACTGACCGGCACCCAGCTGCTTCCTCCATGTTTATGGCAGCCCAGTATGATAAAACTTCAGACGCCAATAACATGGTCCCTCTATATCCATCACTTTCTGCCAGGCTTGCTCAGGGAGCACCATCTCAGATTCCAAATCAGGGGCATAGCCGCCTGTCACTTCCCTACCAGGAAGGAAGCCAGGTATATTACTATAACCAAGGCACACTGGGGTCTTCACTGTATGGAGAACTTGGCTCCTGCCCGCAATCCTATGGCTCCGCGTCATACACAGGAAGTAGGGCCTCTGCGCAACCAGAAATGGGAATGGGACTGAAGGAGATTCAGCCCACAAATATCCGACCACCAGCTTCCACCTCTGCAATCTGCCACCCTGTGTCTGCTCAACGCATCACAGAAACAAGTTTTCAAGGTGAGTATACAAACGGCAGAGAAAGCTGAAGAATGAGGTCGGCATTCACAAATGGGGTCAAATCGACAGCTGGGAAGGGGTGTAGAGACAGGTAGAATTTAGATCCTGAGCCTTCAGTAACCACTACCTTCGCTCAGTGCCCTCTGTTTTTAGACTCTATGTAAGAACACCTAGGGCTTCCCTGGTGGCGCCGTGGTTAAGAATCCACCTGCCAATGCAATGCGGGGGACACGGGTTCGAGCCCTGGTCTGGGAAGATCCCACATGCCGTGGAGCAACTAAGCCCATGTGCCACAACGACTGAGCCTGCATTCTAGAGCCCGTGAGCCGCAACTACCGAAGCCCACGCGCCTAGAGCGCATGCTCCGCAACAAGAGAAGCCCGCACAGCGCAACCAAGAGTAGACCCCGCTAGCCGCAACTAGAGAAAGCCCGTGCACAGCAATGAAGACCCTGTGCAGCCAAAAAAATAAATACGTAGAATAAATAAGTTCAAACAATCAATCAATAAATAAACGTAAATTAAAAAAAAACAAAAAAACAAAAAAACAAAAAGAACACCTAATGCAGGTGGGAAGGTGGCAGGGACACTGTAAAGGTCATCTATGCTACATGTACAAGAACCCCGAGAGCACACCAATAGGTACCACATTTTTCACTGCTGTAGCCGAGCATTCCCCCTGTACTACCACACTGTAGCACTCCCTTCCCTCGTCTACTGCTACAGTCTCTTTGGAAGGTGTCTCAGAACTCTTGTTATGAGAGTGCCAGTTGAAGTGTCCTCACTTCCGTCATTTATACCAGGATTTAAGACCTTGTGGTCCGAGATCCTGTCCAGAGAGCAAGCAGGCTAAGACTCTGTCTTTGTTTCTGTATTTCATCAGAAAGGGCTCTACCCCCTCTCCTAGTTCATGGTGTGAAGTGTTCTTAGCCTCTCGGGAAAGTGGGGAGAATTGAAAGGACTCTATATGAGAATGCTAGGCTTTGTAAAACATTTCAGTTGTTTAAAAAGAAGACTCATTTTGTATTGGACTTACAACAGTCCTATGAGATACAAAGAGAGCCAAGGATCAGTGACATGAAATGATCACCAGTTAAGCATTACAACAGTCACCGCTTACCTCGTAGCATAGGGCACTGTCCATGATCCTTAAGAAGAGTTAGTAGAAATGCCTTGCCCATCTTGCCCCTGAACCCCTTGAAAGGTACATGACTGCTGTGTTGGTGTTTAGGGGGAGCATCTCATTTACCAGGGACTGACTTCTCCCTTGATCCCTTTGTAGTGATGGAGCCTTCCCTGGTGATGAAAAATTCCCTGGGATTGCAACCTCCAAGCCAGACGTTTTGTGTGACACAAACTCAAGAACTCCCCAAGTCCTGCAGTAGCAGAAACAGTCACATACTTGAGAGTAACCCACCATCTGAACTTGGGGACATTTCAGTGACAGCTCCAGTCCAGAGTGCCAGGCGTCTCCTGGCCCTGCCTCCAGCTCCAAGCCAGGGACAAACAGAGAGTAAGAACGTGGAGGATATCAAAACCAAGCTGTCAAAGCCTCTGGAGGCCTACCAGATCCCAATAGAAAACCAAGATCCTCCACTACTCCCTTTGGGAATCCCTGATATTCCCCAGCCGCTGGCCTGCACCGATCCCCTCAGCCAAGAGGAGCAGCCTGGTTCTGAAAATGCTGATCTGGGAGAGAACAGCCTGAGTCGTCAGGACCTAGGGACACTTGAAAATGGGACTGAACCTAGCAGTGGTCTTGCAGACATTACTACACTGGCGGAGGATATTCACCTTCCCCAGCTCTTTAATTCTTGGAAAGATCTTGATCGATCCCAAGGTCCCAACGTGATCAAAGCTGAAGACACCAGAGCCATTAAGGTGAATCAGGTGCAGGAAAAGCCAAGTGTCGTAAAGGTTCCCTCTGATCAACCCAGGAAGAACAAACAGAAAGCCTCTGAGCCTATCGGTGGTGCTCCCAAGGCCAAAATCCAGCCAAAGGATCCAGAGTGCCTGTTAGGGGGAGAAGCGGTTATATGCACTGCTGCAGTCAGTGACAGGGCTCCTGCGAACACGGCCAAGCACTCTCAAGGCAAACCTCAGAAAGCTGCATCCGGAAAGATCAGCAAAACTGAGAGCCATGGGCAGGAAAAGACCAAAAGGACCAGAGGAAGAAACAAGGCTGAAGAGAACAAGCAGTCAGGGAACAAAGTCAAGGCAGAAGACAAGCCAGCAATCCCCAACACGAAGCGAAAGGAACACCAAACTGAGCTTCGCCAAGAGAGCTTTCAAAAGCCTCGAACCTCCCTTGGCGTGCGCATGCTGGAGTCTGTGAAGGTTCTTCATGCGCTGGGGAAGAAGAATGAGACGAAAACTGGGCTCTCTTCCTGTCGGCTCTTGGGAAATTCAAGCAACCCCAAAGACCCCCAGCCACCCCCAGCGATCCAGCCACGGCGGCATACCCCACGTGAGGGTAAGAGGCCTGAGAAAACGCAAGTCCAAGCCCAGAAACCAGACAGCAGTGCTGAAACAGAGTGTCCATCTCCATCCCAGTGTGAGCGGCCTCCTCCTGGGAAGGTCAAGTTGATACCTCTGCCTTTTTCTGCCTGGGACAAGCCTCAAGCTCGACCCGCTCCTCGGAGGCCACAGTCTCTGGCCTCACATCGGCCTGCTGTGGCTTACCGTGCCCAGCCTGGTTCTACTGACTCAGCTCAACCTGCTGCAGTCAATTCATCCCAGCCAGCTCCTGCCTCTTTGCCAGGTCCCGCCAAACCAGCTCAGCCAACTGTGGCCAACCCAACCCAACCGGCTTGGACCAACCATACCCAGCCTCGTGTCCCTCAGCCTGCTGCTCCTAGGCCTGCACCCTACAAAACTTCATCTGGCGCTTCTCTCCAGCGCGAGCCTGTTCCCCCTGCTGTGACTAAGCGCCAGTCCCCACCCAAGCTCCAAACCCAACTTCTACTCCAAGACTTCAGCAAGCAACGAGTTCCATGGAGGGAACCCAACGTGCCTGAGCCAGTCATGTCAAAGCCCATCGAACAAGAGCAGAGGCCAGAGCGAGAGGCCATGAAGAGGCGGGCTCAACAACAACGGGAGAATGCTGCCAGATACACCTCTTCGGGGAAGCTGCAATTTTTCACCCAGAGGGACAAAGAAATGGAAATTGCTGACTACTACGGATACGTCAGGTGACAGCTGCTAGGATTCTTGCTGCCACCTTGGCTACCAGCGGTTCTTCCATACATAGGTAAGATAGGTATAGAACCGAATAAGTAAATGGAATAGAATTAATAGAT
This sequence comes from Balaenoptera physalus, assembly GCF_965194825.1. Lineage (NCBI taxonomy): Eukaryota > Metazoa > Chordata > Mammalia > Artiodactyla > Balaenopteridae > Balaenoptera > Balaenoptera physalus. The sequence continues at coordinate 73,619 of NW_028125156.1, forward strand.
GAGTAATAAACCTTTCGAATTTTGAGATGCTGCTAACTGGGGCGTGAGAAAGGAAGGACTGAAAGTTGGATGGGAGAATGAAGGAAAGGGGTAAAAACTGAGGAAAGAGGAAGGAACTTGGCCCAGGGCTAGGAAGGCCAAAAGAGACGTATGGATTTAGGAAAGGAAGCAGGAGTGAGGATGAAATGGCAGAAGTAAAAAGCAGGGTCAGGGGTCTGGGTTGAAAGAACACAATTGGAGTAGAGTTGAAGGTGACAGGAGATGAGTCTAGGTTTACTAGGAGAAATAGAAACAAAGTCTCTCGGGGAGGTTGGCCTTAAGTCTCACAACCACCAGATAGGTATTTCAGAAAACAAGAGGTTCACGACACATCTCTGAAAGGTTTGAGTTGCCTTATTCAGGTGTGATTATAGTGGGGGAATAGGCAAATCTACCAGAGAAGTGGCTAGGGCTCAGAGTCCTCCTAGGGGCAGCTGACGACAGGGCCAGAGCCAAGGGAACTGCTGTATCAGGAGGCCCACGAACAAATCAGGGGCATAGCCGCCTGTCACTTCCCTACCAGGAAGGAAGCCAGGTATATTACTATAACCAAGGCACACTGGGGTCTTCACTGTATGGAGAACTTGGCTCCTGCCCGCAATCCTATGGCTCCGCGTCATACACAGGAAGTAGGGCCTCTGCGCAACCAGAAATGGGAATGGGACTGAAGGAGATTCAGCCCGCAAATATCCGACCACCAGCTTCCACCTCTGCAATCTGCCACCCTGTGTCTGCTCAACGCATCACAGAAACAAGTTTTCAAGGTGAGTATACAAACGGCAGAGAAAGTTGAAGAATGAGGTCGGCATTCACAAACGGGGTCAAATCGACAGCTGGGAAGGGGTGTAGAGACAGGTAGAATTTAGATCCTGAGCCTTTAATAACCACTACCTTCTCTCAGTGCTCTCTGTTTTTAGACTCTATATAAGAACAGCTAGGGCTTCCCTGGTGGCGCCTGCCAATGCAGGGGACACGGCTTCGAGCCCCGGTCTGCGAAGATCCCACATGCCGTGCAGCAACTAAGCGCATGTGCCACAACGACTGAGCCTGCATTCCAGAGCCCGTGAGCCGCAACTACCGAAGCCCACGCGCCTACAGCCCATGCTCCGCAACAAGAGAGGCCACCGCGATGAGAAGCCCGCACACCGCAACCAAGAGTAGACCCCGCTAGCCGCAACTAGAGAAAGCCCGTGCACACCAATGAGGACCCAGTGCAGCCAAAAAAATAAATACGTAGAATAAATAAGTTCAATCAATCAATCAATCAATAAACGTAAATTTAAAAAAAAAAACAAAGAAACAGAACACCTAATGCAGGTGGGAAGGTGGGAGGGACACTGTAAAGGTCATCTATGCTACATGTACAAGAACCCCGAGAGCACACCAATAGGTACCACATTTTTCACTGCTGTAGCCGAGCATTCCCCCTGTACTACCACACTGTAGCACTCCCTTCCCTCGTCTACTGCTACAGTCTCTTTGGAAGGTGTTTCAGAACTCTTGTTATGAGAGTGCCAGTTGAACTGTCCTCACTTCCGTCATTTATACCAGGATTTAAGACCTTGTGGTCCGAGATCCTGTCCAGAGAGCAAGCAGGCTAAGACTCTGTCTTTGTTTCTATATTTCATCAGAAAGGGCTCTACCCCCTCTCCTAGTTCATGGTGTGAACTAGTGTTCTTAGCCTCTCGGGAAAGTGGGGAGAATTCAAAGGACTCTCTATGAGAATGCTAGGCTTTGTAAAACATTTCAGTTTTTTAAAAAGAAGACTCATTTTGTATTGGACTTACAACAGTCCTATGAGATACAAAGAGAGCCAAGGATCAGTGACATGAAATGATCACCAGTAAGAATTACAACAGTCACCGCTTACCTCGTAGCATAGGGCACTGTCCATGATCCTTAAGAAGAGTTAGTAGAAATGCCTTGCCCATCTTGCCCCTGAACCCCTTGAAAGGTACACGACTGCTGTGTTGGTGTTTAGGGGGAGCATCTCACTTACCCGGGACTGACTTCAACCTTGATTCCTCTGTAGTGATGGAGACTTCCCCGCTGATGAAAAATTCCCTGGGATTGCAACCTCCAAGCCAGACCGCTTTCCTATGGAATGACAGAGAACTTCAGAGAACTTGTCAAGATGAAACACCAGTCAGTCTGCGGGAGAAAGGGAAGAAGAGAACGATGGAAATCGTTTCTGGGAAACTATTTTTACATTATGTTTTGTTTGTTCCTGGTAAATAAACTGAAATCTTCTTAACATTCAAACAAAATCTAAACCACTAAATTCAACAACACAGGAGTATAACTTTTGAAAAAAATTTCTTTGGCTGCGCAGCATGTGGGATCTTAGCTCCCCAACCAGGGATTGAACCCACGCCTGCTGCATTGGAAGCGCAGAGTCTTCACCACTGGACCACCAGGGAAGTCCCAGGAATAGAACTTTTAAAGGAGAAGGTATAAACCCCTGGGTTATATGAACTGGAGATTTTTAGTAAGAAGTCAATAGATCTTTTGTTAGGCACATTTTATGTTAGGCTGTCTCCCTGCACAGGACGCAGGCGCCTTGAAAATGGAAATCACATCCCTCTATAGTACGTCCCTCTTCTTTCTGCTTTGCAGTTTGCTGCTCCACTTGTTCAACCCCACCTAGTAATAACCTATACTTCCCTTGTTCCTGTTTTCCCATCTGGAAAACAGACAAAAGGCAACCAAACAACGCAAAGGTCTCAACAAATAAGGGATACCCAAAACCAGAGATGGCCAGAACTTCTGTATCCCTCATGAAACCTAGCCCGGTGTTCAATACTTAGGTATCATTAATACATGCGTGTTGACTGAAACAGTTGAAACGCAATTCTTCCACTTCCCAGTTTAGTTTTAGTCCTCATACAAAACCTGATCATCAAATTCCTTAATGCTAGGAATCACAGTGAAAAATAATTTCTCAACTGACTTCTGTCAGATGAGTGAGAACTAAGGTTAATTCAGTGTATCTGAAGCATAGAAAGTGAGGGCAAACGTGGCACAAGATGGGGCTAGAGAAGCAGAGAGGATTCTAGAGCACGCAGAGTCTTAAAGGCCACCAGTGTGTTTTCTATTCTCAAAACAATGTTTGTGAGCGATGTTTATGAGCAATGTTCCAACTTGCTTTGAAGGTTTCTTGTGTGAAGAATGGATTGGAGGGAAACAAGATATATGGACACTAGTTAGGACCTAATCGCAACAGACAGGCAAGTTCAGTATTAGGATGTTGAGGGAGAGCTGACAGATTCCAAAGAAATTCAGGAGATAAACTGAAGCGGGCTTCATGGGGTATGAGATGGAGGAAAGGAAGGTCTTAGGGAATTAAAGGGTTTACTGCACACATGAGCAGAGTCTCAAAATTAATCATTTGAACGTACAGAGGTGGATCTCCCAAATGACACCGGTTAGGAAGCAACGGTACGCCCTGTAGAATTCCTAGAGACAGCACAAATCAACTGTTTCGATGGAAAATTCGGCGGGACCCTTGATTTCCATGGGAATATAGAGAAAAGAGACACTGATCTGGCTTGCAGGTATTTAGGAAGTTGTTAGCCTGACATCACATACTAGTCTCATGTAAGTAGGCCGTCTGAAGTATGAAGCTTAGGGGAAAAACCTTGAAGAAAACTTAAAAGCTTAAGCCACACCTCTATACTACACCACCTTTCACAGTTTCTTCTCAGATAAGCAGCATCCCCATCAGTGAAGAAACTCACATCCCATAATAGGAACAACAGGCCTAAAAATTAAATGTGTGTCTTTGGAGGTCCCATCTATGCGATATCTTCCTGGTACCAGAAAAGTCCCCAGGAAGATCGATCTTTGCACCCCTGAAAGCTTACCACCAAGGAAAATGACTAGGTCCATAGATTTCCTCCCTCAAACCAGCCTACCTCACACATAAATCACTAGCAACTCAGCCCTTAACTCACATTATCACAGTCACAAGAGTGGTTAGGGAGAAAAGCACTAACCAGGGGAACTAACACAGAGGCAATCCAGGCCAAGCTGGGCTGGTGGCAGATATCTGCTCCTTACGCTCGGGTGCATAATGCGACTCACCACAATGCCTTTTTCACAGACCCTTTTTAAAGTTTCTCCACAAAATCCAACAGCTCAAGTTAGCTCATGACGCTTCAAGGTAAACAATCGTCAAGAGAAAAACATGCAATATGTCTTACAATGTTGGATTCCTTACAAATAGGACAAGGAAATAACCATGTAGACAAAACCAGAGCATTTGAAAACATCTGCGTTCTACAAACATACCAGTGAATGCTATAAATAAGGTAATATGACATAAAACAAAATGAAAACTAGATGTGAGACTGTTCTCTTCAGTGTACAGACTTCATGGCAGTTGCTGCACGATCTAGCTACTTATATCTACAACTCTCTGTTCTGTTAATACAAAATGAGGCCCAAGTGTGTCAACTTGTTTCCCACAGAAACCAAAAAACCTACATGCATCTCTTTTCTCCGGTGCCCTTTCACCTTACCTGCTCCCAGTTCTCCACCAATGTCCTCCTCTTTCTCTAATTATTCTCCTCTTCATTGTGCTTGGCCTTGCACCCAAGCATGCAAGACAGAGAGTCCTAGAGGTCCGAGATTCTAGAGGGGCTGTTTGCAAGGGGGAGGAGATTACGGTAACTGCCACACTGTATATACTTCTGTGCAAAGAAAGAGGGACAGTGTTCAGAATGTCTCTCACATATAAAAAGAGCTGGATGGCAGGATACCTGTGTGGCCCAAGGAACTAGAGCTAGCAAATCATGGGCAAAACAATTGCAACCAAAGGCTGGAAGAGGAAAGGTCTGCAACCAGCTCTGTCTCCTGGCTCTCTGGTATTTGCTGCCAATGGGCAGAGTCTATTTCGTGAAGCATCAAGCACTGAAAAGAAGACTCCTGCTGCTGGAAGTTGACAGGAAGGAACATCCAATGCAAGATCAAGGCTTGTCCTAGAAGCAATGCCCATAATGGAAGAAAAAAAAAAAAAAAAAAAGAAAGCGGAAGAGAAATGTTAAGTCGCAAGTCCAACCTGGCCCCCAGCCTAGCCCAGCCCAAGGAAGGTAGGAGTCAAGGAGAAGAAACTAAAAGAGAAGAGCCTTGGACCACAACATTCTCCACAGGGTACACTCAACAAACTTCACCCTGCTCTTTAACCAAGTTACAACTGTAATAGTTCAAACTACATGGCTCTTTCCTTCCTAAGGATACTAGTTAAATAAGATCTATATAGCTCTAAGTATATGATACATAAAATAGAATACTCTGTAGAATATAAGTAACTGTTAGTTAATTATATTAATGAACGTCTGTAAGAAATGTTGCAATGATTTCCCTAATGGAAGAGCCTGGGGGAGGTAAATCTGTCTTCTAGGATTTCCTCCCCAGAGCTCAGAAATTGAGGGGTTGTTTTAGCTCTCCTACGCTCTCTTCACCCAAGCCCGCCCTCCTGTTGGGGATCGGACCTCCCTATTGGCTAGCTCATACCTTTCAACTGCCTGCTTTGTGACATCACTCTCCTACCAAACCTACTACCACTTGGTAGAGGTCTTGGGGTTTCCGTGGAGCCGTTTGGACCAGTAACCAGTGACCTTTGTACTGGACACGTGCGCCGTTCAGCTGCAGCCACTCAGACATCCTCTAGTGTTGTCTCCTCATCCCTTGTACCTGCAGTTGATGTCTCCTCTTCTCTGACCATGTCAGGTAAGAAAAGAAACTTTGGAAAGTTTTGCGTTCGATTTCTTGTGCCCCTAAATTGAGGAGGAGATTCAAAATAGCGTGGAATAATGAGGGAAAGTATTGAACTACAAGTCTGGAGACCTAATTTCAGTTTTGACTTTGACGTTTACTGTCTGTGTGACTTTGGACAAATCACTGACTGCCTCACAAAGCCTGCTGCTTTCCTTATCTGTTACGTTAGGATACCACATTGGGTTGATCACTCTGATCCCCTTCTTTTCCAATATTGAGCCTTAAAGGGTACCCATGTAGAAAATGAAATCAGAGACTTCTCAAAAGAGTGTTTCAACAGAAACATAGAAAAGCCAGGTGACACAGAAAACTAGCGATATATACCAAGATGTTTCATCTCCAATGGTCTCCCTCCACTAGTATTTCGACTAGTTGAAAAGAGAGAATAGGGAGAGAGGATGGAGAGTACTGGGCTATATAGGGAGGCACAGAGTCAAACGTAAGCAAGTTTAGGATTGTTTTCATTAGCACAGGCCAACAGGAACCAAGAGATGGGAAAAAAATATAAGAATGAAGAGGGAAAGCATAGAGGAGCTCTCAAGAAAGAGGCAGTTTGCCATGGAATGTTGATGGGAGCCAAAGATTTTAAATTAAAGCAGAAACAGCACAGAGGGAAATCTGCTCAGAGCAGGGCAAAACAAAGCTGATGGTAGCAAATCCTTACATTAACAGACTAAGAAGGAAAGTAAGGCCAGAACAGGGGATCACCAGGAAGGGCAGCCTATCAGAAAAGTCATACTCCGTTTTCTTTCTTTTATTGCCTCTCTGAATACAGCTGGCACTTGACAGTTTGGAATAGAAACATTTTAGAAGTATGTTTTAGAAATGATGCTTCCTAGAAACCAGAAACCAAAGTGGTTATCTAGGGGGCTGCTTTTCAGTGTTCTATTCTTTCTAATTTTTAAACTAGGTAGACATTTGACCAATTAAACATTTTAAATGATATCTTCTACATTGAATCAGAAGGACTATTTCCTTTGTGTGATATGTAGCTTCTAAGGCAAGGTTGCTTTTCAATTTTTACAGTTATTTCCTTCCTAACACAGAGAGCACATTGATCAACAGCCATCGTTCGCTTGTAGATCTTAGCTACCGGAGAAGAAAAAGAAAAAGTCAAGCCCCCACATCTCTAATTCCCCATTTAGGGAATTCCCTGGCGGTCCAGCGCTTAGGACTCGGTGCTTTCACGGCCAGGGCCACGCGGCGCGGCAAAAGAAAAAAAGAAAACACAAACATCCACGTTTATCTAAAACAATGTTGTGGAGTCCTTTGGATTTTCTTACATTTGAAAATCTTTTTTAATTGGATTCTAGGGATGATGGTTTTTTGAGGTCTTGGGATGTCATCTTCTTGGATGTGGAAGATGATTCTAAGTTCTAGGATAAATACAAAAACCTTCTTGATACTTTTTAAGCTTCCTTTCTGCTTATTATATGAGTTATATTCATGGAAAGATATATTTCTCCTAGGCTTAATACCTGTTACTTGCTGGGTAAAAATATGAATGAGCACAATAATGAAACTCTTTTACACTTACTATTTTGCTGTCTGCTTTGTACCGGTTTTCATTGAAATACTTGTCTATATATGTTGTGGCTACCTATACATTCACATTTGTTGCATTCTGTTGCTTGTTGTGCATTTTTTACTGATTTATCGTCTCTGTCTGTATGCATTGGCTAGGAATTCATTCACCTCTATCACCTCCATCGTGTTTTTTGGTTAATAGTATTCACTAAAATAGAGTGGGCAAAATTCACTTTCATAATATTGCATGTATGGTACAGAATGTCATTTGTTAGTAAATTCATTAGGCTTTGATACTTGCCCACATACCCCAGTTTTCATTAATATCTATGGATTTCTTTTTCGTTACGTAACATGTTTTTCATGATTTTTCTTTGTCTTTCTAGAACTTATTGTATCTTCCTCCATATAAATCATACGCAATAGATCAGCTTATTCATCTATTAATTATTACTGCTATTATTATTGGTGGTGGTGTTATAACCACTTTATAGATGAGTAATCTGAAGTAATCAGATAACTTTTCTCTTTCCAAAAGCACTTAAGAAATCCACTTTCGGGTAATCATTTTGAGGTAGGATGAGAAACCAGGCTTGAAGAGGGCAAACATGACTCTTTCAGTTCACCAGTTGGACTGAGCTATACGTCAACTCTAGGTAATAGCGTGGGAACTGCACAAGCAAAGGGAGACACTGAAGATGACAATGGTAATGGCCGTACTGTTTTCTAATGGACAAAAAAAATGCTTATATTATAAGTTCTATTTCTCCTGCTTTCTGGCACTATCATGCTCAGAGTGGAGTCCTGGCAAGGAAGTCAGGATACTTAGGTTCTGAAACCTGGTAATGACACTAACATAATGAGAGAACCTGAACAAGTCAACCCGACCTCTCTGAGCCTCAGTTTCCTTACTCGTGAAATGAGACTGAAAAAAGAGAAAGTTCTCTAAGGGCCTCCTAGTTCTAAAATGCTTCCAGTCTAGGAAATAGCATAGAAGTCAATACGAGTGCAGGCTGAAGGGAAAGACAGGGCAGGGAGAAGGTTGCTTCCAGCCTAGAGAACAATGTCTGAACCATACCACTTGGCTCTTCTGCCCATCTGTGCCCAAGATGGGAGCACAGGCAGTTAATACAGAAGAGTGGAAAACTGCTCAGTCCTTACAGCCATCATTAACTGTCTGATTTTGGGTTTCTCAGGAAGGGTCGATAGTAGAGGTGTCCTGAGAGCAAGAACCTTAAGATAATGCTGTTCCTCAAACGTAGTGAGAATTTCTCAACCTCCCTGAGTTTTTCATGACCCTCTTGTTCTTACAGAAAATTTCCAAAATCCATCTCTACTTGGAACTCTAAATTCTCTGCAGCATTCTCTTCCTGTGGTGAGCAATGCAACTTCCCTAACACGAAGTGTCTGCAACTTCTCCAGAGTCTCTGCCCCTGCCGTCAGTTCGGCATCGGCTACCGGTACCTCTTTCCAGACACTCATGGGTAGTGCCTACCTTTACCAACATTCCAGCACGACTATGTTATCTGGAGTTACTGACCACAGCCAGATCTCCACTTCAGCTCCTTCCTATCCAGGTGTTCTTGAGTGGGACATCACAGGAAGCACTGAAAAGAATTCCTCTTCACTCGGAGACTTTACTCTGGCACTCACTGACCGGCACCCAGCTGCTTCCTCCATGTTTATGGCAGCCCAGTATGATAAAACTTCAGACGCCAATAACATGGTCCCTCTATATCCATCACTTTCTGCCAGGCTTGCTCAGGGAGCACCATCTCAGATTCCAAATCAGGGGCATAGCCGCCTGTCACTTCCCTACCAGGAAGGAAGCCAGGTATATTACTATAACCAAGGCACACTGGGGTCTTCACTGTATGGAGAACTTGGCTCCTGCCCGCAATCCTATGGCTCCGCGTCATACACAGGAAGTAGGGCCTCTGCGCAACCAGAAATGGGAATGGGACTGAAGGAGATTCAGCCCACAAATATCCGACCACCAGCTTCCACCTCTGCAATCTGCCACCCTGTGTCTGCTCAACGCATCACAGAAACAAGTTTTCAAGGTGAGTATACAAACGGCAGAGAAAGCTGAAGAATGAGGTCGGCATTCACAAATGGGGTCAAATCGACAGCTGGGAAGGGGTGTAGAGACAGGTAGAATTTAGATCCTGAGCCTTTAGTAACCACTACCTTCGCTCAGTGCCCTCTGTTTTTAGACTCTATGTAAGAACACCTAGGGCTTCCCTGGTGGCGCCGTGGTTAAGAATCCACCTGCCAATGCAATGCGGGGGACACGGGTTCGAGCCCTGGTCTGGGAAGATCCCACATGCCGTGGAGCAACTAAGCCCATGTGCCACAACGACTGAGCCTGCATTCTAGAGCCCGTGAGCCGCAACTACCGAAGCCCACGCGCCTAGAGCGCATGCTCCGCAACAAGAGAAGCCCGCACAGCGCAACCAAGAGTAGACCCCGCTAGCCGCAACTAGAGAAAGCCCGTGCACAGCAATGAAGACCCTGTGCAGCCAAAAAAATAAATACGTAGAATAAATAAGTTCAAACAATCAATCAATAAATAAACGTAAATTAAAAAAAAACAAAAAAACAAAAAAACAAAAAGAACACCTAATGCAGGTGGGAAGGTGGCAGGGACACTGTAAAGGTCATCTATGCTACATGTACAAGAACCCCGAGAGCACACCAATAGGTACCACATTTTTCACTGCTGTAGCCGAGCATTCCCCCTGTACTACCACACTGTAGCACTCCCTTCCCTCGTCTACTGCTACAGTCTCTTTGGAAGGTGTCTCAGAACTCTTGTTATGAGAGTGCCAGTTGAAGTGTCCTCACTTCCGTCATTTATACCAGGATTTAAGACCTTGTGGTCCGAGATCCTGTCCAGAGAGCAAGCAGGCTAAGACTCTGTCTTTGTTTCTGTATTTCATCAGAAAGGGCTCTACCCCCTCTCCTAGTTCATGGTGTGAAGTGTTCTTAGCCTCTCGGGAAAGTGGGGAGAATTGAAAGGACTCTATATGAGAATGCTAGGCTTTGTAAAACATTTCAGTTGTTTAAAAAGAAGACTCATTTTGTATTGGACTTACAACAGTCCTATGAGATACAAAGAGAGCCAAGGATCAGTGACATGAAATGATCACCAGTTAAGCATTACAACAGTCACCGCTTACCTCGTAGCATAGGGCACTGTCCATGATCCTTAAGAAGAGTTAGTAGAAATGCCTTGCCCATCTTGCCCCTGAACCCCTTGAAAGGTACATGACTGCTGTGTTGGTGTTTAGGGGGAGCATCTCATTTACCAGGGACTGACTTCTCCCTTGATCCCTTTGTAGTGATGGAGCCTTCCCTGGTGATGAAAAATTCCCTGGGATTGCAACCTCCAAGCCAGACGTTTTGTGTGACACAAACTCAAGAACTCCCCAAGTCCTGCAGTAGCAGAAACAGTCACATACTTGAGAGTAACCCACCATCTGAACTTGGGGACATTTCAGTGACAGCTCCAGTCCAGAGTGCCAGGCGTCTCCTGGCCCTGCCTCCAGCTCCAAGCCAGGGACAAACAGAGAGTAAGAACGTGGAGGATATCAAAACCAAGCTGTCAAAGCCTCTGGAGGCCTACCAGATCCCAATAGAAAACCAAGATCCTCCACTACTCCCTTTGGGAATCCCTGATATTCCCCAGCCGCTGGCCTGCACCGATCCCCTCAGCCAAGAGGAGCAGCCTGGTTCTGAAAATGCTGATCTGGGAGAGAACAGCCTGAGTCGTCAGGACCTAGGGACACTTGAAAATGGGACTGAACCTAGCAGTGGTCTTGCAGACATTACTACACTGGCGGAGGATATTCACCTTCCCCAGCTCTTTAATTCTTGGAAAGATCTTGATCGATCCCAAGGTCCCAACGTGATCAAAGCTGAAGACACCAGAGCCATTAAGGTGAATCAGGTGCAGGAAAAGCCAAGTGTCGTAAAGGTTCCCTCTGATCAACCCAGGAAGAACAAACAGAAAGCCGCTGAGCCTATCGGTGGTGCTCCCAAGGCCAAAATCCAGCCAAAGGATCCAGAGTGCCTGTTAGGGGGAGAAGCGGTTATATGCACTGCTGCAGTCAGTGACAGGGCTCCTGCGAACACGGCCAAGCACTCTCAAGGCAAACCTCAGAAAGCTGCATCCGGAAAGATCAGCAAAACTGAGAGCCATGGGCAGGAAAAGACCAAAAGGACCAGAGGAAGAAACAAGGCTGAAGAGAACAAGCAGTCAGGGAACAAAGTCAAGGCAGAAGACAAGCCAGCAATCCCCAACACGAAGCGAAAGGAACACCAAACTGAGCTTCGCCAAGAGAGCTTTCAAAAGCCTCGAACCTCCCTTGGCGTGCGCATGCTGGAGTCTGTGAAGGTTCTTCATGCGCTGGGGAAGAAGAATGAGACGAAAACTGGGCTCTCTTCCTGTCGGCTCTTGGGAAATTCAAGCAACCCCAAAGACCCCCAGCCACCCCCAGCGATCCAGCCACGGCGGCATACCCCACGTGAGGGTAAGAGGCCTGAGAAAACGCAAGTCCAAGCCCAGAAACCAGACAGCAGTGCTGAAACAGAGTGTCCATCTCCATCCCAGTGTGAGCGGCCTCCTCCTGGGAAGGTCAAGTTGATACCTCTGCCTTTTTCTGCCTGGGACAAGCCTCAAGCTCGACCCGCTCCTCGGAGGCCACAGTCTCTGGCCTCACATCGGCCTGCTGTGGCTTACCGTGCCCAGCCTGGTTCTACTGACTCAGCTCAACCTGCTGCAGTCAATTCATCCCAGCCAGCTCCTGCCTCTTTGCCAGGTCCCGCCAAACCAGCTCAGCCAACTGTGGCCAACCCAACCCAACCGGCTTGGACCAACCATACCCAGCCTCGTGTCCCTCAGCCTGCTGCTCCTAGGCCTGCACCCTACAAAACTTCATCTGGCGCTTCTCTCCAGCGCGAGCCTGTTCCCCCTGCTGTGACTAAGCGCCAGTCCCCACCCAAGCTCCAAACCCAACTTCTACTCCAAGACTTCAGCAAGCAACGAGTTCCATGGAGGGAACCCAACGTGCCTGAGCCAGTCATGTCAAAGCCCATCGAACAAGAGCAGAGGCCAGAGCGAGAGGCCATGAAGAGGCGGGCTCAACAACAACGGGAGAATGCTGCCAGATACACCTCTTCGGGGAAGCTGCAATTTTTCACCCAGAGGGACAAAGAAATGGAAATTGCTGACTACTACGGATACGTCAGGTGACAGCTGCTAGGATTCTTGCTGCCACCTTGGCTACCAGCGGTTCTTCCATACATAGGTAAGATAGGTATAGAACCGAATAAGTAAATGGAATAGAATTAATAGATGAGTAATAAACCTTTCGAATTTTGAGATGCTGCTAACTGGGGCGTGAGAAAGGAAGGACTGAAAGTTGGATGGGAGAATGAAGGAAAGGGGTAAAAACTGAGGAAAGAGGAAGGAACTTGGCCCAGGGCTAGGAAGGCCAAAAGAGACGTATGGATTTAGGAAAGGAAGCAGGAGTGAGGATGAAATGGCAGAAGTAAAAAGCAGGGTCAGGGGTCTGGGTTGAAAGAACACAATTGGAGTAGAGTTGAAGGTGACAGGAGATGAGTCTAGGTTTACTAGGAGAAATAGAAACAAAGTCTCTCGGGGAGGTTGGCCTTAAGTCTCACAACCACCAGATAGGTATTTCAGAAAACAAGAGGTTCACGACACATCTCTGAAAGGTTTGAGTTGCCTTATTCAGGTGTGATTATAGTGGGGGAATAGGCAAATCTACCAGAGAAGTGGCTAGGGCTCAGAGTCCTCCTAGGGGCAGCTGACGACAGGGCCAGAGCCAAGGGAACTGCTGTATCAGGAGGCCCACGAACAAATCAGGGGCATAGCCGCCTGTCACTTCCCTACCAGGAAGGAAGCCAGGTATATTACTATAACCAAGGCACACTGGGGTCTTCACTGTATGGAGAACTTGGCTCCTGCCCGCAATCCTATGGCTCCGCGTCATACACAGGAAGTAGGGCCTCTGCGCAACCAGAAATGGGAATGGGACTGAAGGAGATTCAGCCCGCAAATATCCGACCACCAGCTTCCACCTCTGCAATCTGCCACCCTGTGTCTGCTCAACGCATCACAGAAACAAGTTTTCAAGGTGAGTATACAAACGGCAGAGAAAGTTGAAGAATGAGGTCGGCATTCACAAACGGGGTCAAATCGACAGCTGGGAAGGGGTGTAGAGACAGGTAGAATTTAGATCCTGAGCCTTTAATAACCACTACCTTCTCTCAGTGCTCTCTGTTTTTAGACTCTATATAAGAACAGCTAGGGCTTCCCTGGTGGCGCCTGCCAATGCAGGGGACACGGCTTCCAGCCCCGGTCTGCGAAGATCCCACATGCCGTGCAGCAACTAAGCGCATGTGCCACAACGACTGAGCCTGCATTCCAGAGCCCGTGAGCCGCAACTACCGAAGCCCACGCGCCTACAGCCCATGCTCCGCAACAAGAGAGGCCACCGCGATGAGAAGCCCGCACACCGCAACCAAGAGTAGACCCCGCTAGCCGCAACTAGAGAAAGCCCGTGCACACCAATGAGGACCCAGTGCAGCCAAAAAAATAAATACGTAGAATAAATAAGTTCAATCAATCAATCAATCAATAAACGTAAATTAAAAAAAAAAAACAAACAAAAAAACAGAACACCTAATGCAGGTGGGAAGGTGGGAGGGACACTGTAAAGGTCATCTATGCTACATGTACAAGAACCCCAAGAGCACACCAATAGGTACCACATTTTTCACTGCTGTAGCCGAGCATTCCCCCTGTACTACCACACTGTAGCACTCCCTTCCCTCGTCTACTGCTACAGTCTCTTTGGAAGGTGTTTCAGAACTCTTGTTATGAGAGTGCCAGTTGAACTGTCCTCACTTCCGTCATTTATACCAGGATTTAAGACCTTGTGGTCCGAGATCCTGTCCAGAGAGCAAGCAGGCTAAGACTCTGTCTTTGTTTCTATATTTCATCAGAAAGGGCTCTACCCCCTCTCCTAGTTCATGGTGTGAACTAGTGTTCTTAGCCTCTCGGGAAAGTGGGGAGAATTCAAAGGACTCTCTATGAGAATGCTAGGCTTTGTAAAACATTTCAGTTTTTTAAAAAGAAGACTCATTTTGTATTGGACTTACAACAGTCCTATGAGATACAAAGAGAGCCAAGGATCAGTGACATGAAATGATCACCAGTAAGAATTACAACAGTCACCGCTTACCTCGTAGCATAGGGCACACTGTCCATGATCCTTAAGAAGAGTTAGTAGAAATGCCTTGCCCATCTTGCCCCTGAACCCCTTGAAAGGTACACGACTGCTGTGTTGGTGTTTAGGGGGAGCATCTCACTTACCCGGGACTGACTTCAACCTTGATTCCTCTGTAGTGATGGAGACTTCCCCGCTGATGAAAAATTCCCTGGGATTGCAACCTCCAAGCCAGACCGCTTTCCTATGGAATGACAGAGAACTTCAGAGAACTTGTCAAGATGAAACACCAGTCAGTCTGCGGGAGAAAGGGAAGAAGAGAACGATGGAAATCGTTTCTGGGAAACTATTTTTACATTATGTTTTGTTTGTTCCTGGTAAATAAACTGAAATCTTCTTAACATTCAAACAAAATCTAAACCACTAAATTCAACAACACAGGAGTATAACTTTTGAAAAAAATTTCTTTGGCTGCGCAGCATGTGGGATCTTAGCTCCCCAACCAGGGATTGAACCCACGCCTGCTGCATTGGAAGCGCAGAGTCTTCACCACTGGACCACCAGGGAAGTCCCAGGAATAGAACTTTTAAAGGAGAAGGTGTAAACCCCTGGGTTATATGAACTGGAGATTTTTAGTAAGAAGTCAATAGATCTTTTGTTAGGCACATTTTATGTTAGGCTGTCTCCCTGCACAGGACGCAGGCGCCTTGAAAATGGAAATCACATCCCTCTATAGTACGTCCCTCTTCTTTCTGCTTTGCAGTTTGCTGCTCCACTTGTTCAACCCCACCTAGTAATAACCTATACTTCCCTTGTTCCTGTTTTCCCATCTGGAAAACAGACAAAAGGCAACCAAACAACGCAAAGGTCTCAACAAATAAGGGATACCCAAAACCAGAGATGGCCAGAACTTCTGTATCCCTCATGAAACCTAGCCCGGTGTTCAATACTTAGGTATCATTAATACATGCGTGTTGACTGAAACAGTTGAAACGCAATTCTTCCACTTCCCAGTTTAGTTTTAGTCCTCATACAAAACCTGATCATCAAATTCCTTAATGCTAGGAATCACAGTGAAAAATAATTTCTCAACTGACTTCTGTCAGATGAGTGAGAACTAAGGTTAATTCAGTGTATCTGAAGCATAGAAAGTGAGGGCAAACGTGGCACAAGATGGGGCTAGAGAAGCAGAGAGGATTCTAGAGCACGCAGAGTCTTAAAGGCCACCAGTGTGTTTTCTATTCTCAAAACAATGTTTGTGAGCGATGTTTATGAGCAATGTTCCAACTTGCTTTGAAGCTTTCTTGTGTGAAGAATGGATTGGAGGGAAACAAGATATATGGACACTAGTTAGGACCTAATCGCAACAGACAGGCAAGTTCAGTATTAGGATGTTGAGGGAGAGCTGACAGATTCCAAAGAAATTCAGGAGATAAACTGAAGCGGGCTTCATGGGGTATGAGATGGAGGAAAGGAAGGTCTTAGGGAATTAAAGGGTTTACTGCACACATGAGCAGAGTCTCAAAATTAATCATTTGAACGTACAGAGGTGGATCTCCCAAATGACACCGGTTAGGAAGCAACGGTACGCCCTGTAGAATTCCTAGAGACAGCACAAATCAACTGTTTCGATGGAAAATTCGGCGGGACCCTTGATTTCCATGGGAATATAGAGAAAAGAGACACTGATCTGGCTTGCAGGTATTTAGGAAGTTGTTAGCCTGACATCACATACTAGTCTCATGTAAGTAGGCCGTCTGAAGTATGAAGCTTAGGGGAAAAACCCTGAAGAAAACTTAAAAGCTTAAGCCACACCTCTATACTACACCACCTTTCACAGTTTCTTCTCAGATAAGCAGCATCCCCATCAGTGAAGAAACTCACATCCCATAATAGGAACAACAGGCCTAAAAATTAAATGTGTGTCTTTGGAGGTCCCATCTATGCGATATCTTCCTGGTACCAGAAAAGTCCCCAGGAAGATCGATCTTTGCACCCCTGAAAGCTTACCACCAAGGAAAATGACTAGGTCCATAGATTTCCTCCCTCAAACCAGCCTACCTCACACATAAATCACTAGCAACTCAGCCCTTAACTCACATTATCACAGTCACAAGAGTGGTTAGGGAGAAAAGCACTAACCAGGGGAACTAACACAGAGGCAATCCAGGCCAAGCTGGGCTGGTGGCAGATATCTGCTCCTTACGCTCGGGTGCATAATGCGACTCACCACAATGCCTTTTTCACAGACCCTTTTTAAAGTTTCTCCACAAAATCCAACAGCTCAAGTTAGCTCATGACGCTTCAAGGTAAACAATCGTCAAGAGAAAAACATGCAATATGTCTTACAATGTTGGATTCCTTACAAATAGGACAAGGAAATAACCATGTAGACAAAACCAGAGCATTTGAAAACATCTGCGTTCTACAAACATACCAGTGAATGCTATAAATAAGGTAATATGACATAAAACAAAATGAAAACTAGATGTGAGACTGTTCTCTTCAGTGTACAGACTTCATGGCAGTTGCTGCACGATCTAGCTACTTATATCTACAACTCTCTGTTCTGTTAATACAAAATGAGGCCCAAGTGTGTCAACTTGTTTCCCACAGAAACCAAAAAACCTACATGCATCTCTTTTCTCCGGTGCCCTTTCACCTTACCTGCTCCCAGTTCTCCACCAATGTCCTCCTCTTTCTCTAATTATTCTCCTCTTCATTGTGCTTGGCCTTGCACCCAAGCATGCAAGACAGAGAGTCCTAGAGGTCCGAGATTCTAGAGGGGCTGTTTGCAAGGGGGAGGAGATTACGGTAACTGCCACACTGTATATACTTCTGTGCAAAGAAAGAGGGACAGTGTTCAGAATGTCTCTCACATATAAAAAGAGCTGGATGGCAGGATACCTGTGTGGCCCAAGGAACTAGAGCTAGCAAATCATGGGCAAAACAATTGCAACCAAAGGCTGGAAGAGGAAAGGTCTGCAACCAGCTCTGTCTCCTGGCTCTCTGGTATTTGCTGCCAATGGGCAGAGTCTATTTCGTGAAGCATCAAGCACTGAAAAGAAGACTCCTGCTGCTGGAAGTTGACAGGAAGGAACATCCAATGCAAGATCAAGGCTTGTCCTAGAAGCAATGCCCATAATGGAAGAAAAAAAAAAAAAAAAAAGAAAGCGGAAGAGAAATGTTAAGTCGCAAGTCCAACCTGGCCCCCAGCCTAGCCCAGCCCAAGGAAGGTAGGAGTCAAGGAGAAGAAACTAAAAGAGAAGAGCCTTGGACCACAACATTCTCCACAGGGTACACTCAACAAACTTCACCCTGCTCTTTAACCAAGTTACAACTGTAATAGTTCAAACTACATGGCTCTTTCCTTCCTAAGGATACTAGTTAAATAAGATCTATATAGCTCTAAGTATATGATACATAAAATAGAATACTCTGTAGAATATAAGTAACTGTTAGTTAATTATATTAATGAACGTCTGTAAGAAATGTTGCAATGATTTCCCTAATGGAAGAGCCTGGGGGAGGTAAATCTGTCTTCTAGGATTTCCTCCCCAGAGCTCAGAAATTGAGGGGTTGTTTTAGCTCTCCTACGCTCTCTTCACCCAAGCCCGCCCTCCTGTTGGGGATCGGACCTCCCTATTGGCTAGCTCATACCTTTCAACTGCCTGCTTTGTGACATCACTCTCCTACCAAACCTACTACCACTTGGTAGAGGTCTTGGGGTTTCCGTGGAGCCGTTTGGACCAGTAACCAGTGACCTTTGTACTGGACACGTGCGCCGTTCAGCTGCAGCCACTCAGACATCCTCTAGTGTTGTCTCCTCATCCCTTGTACCTGCAGTTGATGTCTCCTCTTCTCTGACCATGTCAGGTAAGAAAAGAAACTTTGGAAAGTTTTGCGTTCGATTTCTTTTGCCCCTAAATTGAGGAGGAGATTCAAAATAGCGTGGAATAATGAGGGAAAGTATTGAACTACAAGTCTGGAGACCTAATTTCAGTTTTGACTTTGACGTTTACTGTCTGTGTGACTTTGGACAAATCACTGACTGCCTCACAAAGCCTGCTGCTTTCCTTATCTGTTACGTTAGGATACCACATTGGGTTGATCACTCTGATCCCCTTCTTTTCCAATATTGAGCCTTAAAGGGTACCCATGTAGAAAATGAAATCAGAGACTTCTCAAAAGAGTGTTTCAACAGAAACATAGAAAAGCCAGGTGACACAGAAAACTAGCGATATATACCAAGATGTTTCATCTCCAATGGTCTCCCTCCACTAGTATTTCGACTAGTTGAAAAGAGAGAATAGGGAGAGAGGATGGAGAGTACTGGGCTATATAGGGAGGCACAGAGTCAAACGTAAGCAAGTTTAGGATTGTTTTCATTAGCACAGGCCAACAGGAACCAAGAGATGGGAAAAAAATATAAGAATGAAGAGGGAAAGCATAGAGGAGCTCTCAAGAAAGAGGCAGTTTGCCATGGAATGTTGATGGGAGCCAAAGATTTTAAATTAAAGCAGAAACAGCACAGAGGGAAATCTGCTCAGAGCAGGGCAAAACAAAGCTGATGGTAGCAAATCCTTACATTAACAGACTAAGAAGGAAAGTAAGGCCAGAACAGGGGATCACCAGGAAGGGCAGCCTATCAGAAAAGTCATACTCCGTTTTCTTTCTTTTATTGCCTCTCTGAATACAGCTGGCACTTGACAGTTTGGAATAGAAACATTTTAGAAGTATGTTTTAGAAATGATGCTTCCTAGAAACCAGAAACCAAAGTGGTTATCTAGGGGGCTGCTTTTCAGTGTTCTATTCTTTCTAATTTTTAAACTAGGTAGACATTTGACCAATTAAACATTTTAAATGATATCTTCTACATTGAATCAGAAGGACTATTTCCTTTGTGTGATATGTAGCTTCTAAGGCAAGGTTGCTTTTCAATTTTTACAGTTATTTCCTTCCTAACACAGAGAGCACATTGATCAACAGCCATCGTTCGCTTGTAGATCTTAGCTACCGGAGAAGAAAAAGAAAAAGTCAAGCCCCCACATCTCTAATTCCCCATTTAGGGAATTCCCTGGCGGTCCAGCGCTTAGGACTCGGTGCTTTCACGGCCAGGGCCACGCGGCGCGGCAAAAGAAAAAAAGAAAACACAAACATCCACGTTTATCTAAAACAATGTTGTGGAGTCCTTTGGATTTTCTTACATTTGAAAATCTTTTTTAATTGGATTCTAGGGATGATGGTTTTTTGAGGTCTTGGGATGTCATCTTCTTGGATGTGGAAGATGATTCTAAGTTCTAGGATAAATACAAAAACCTTCTTGATACTTTTTAAGCTTCCTTTCTGCTTATTATATGAGTTATATTCATGGAAAGATATATTTCTCCTAGGCTTAATACCTGTTACTTGCTGGGTAAAAATATGAATGAGCACAATAATGAAACTCTTTTACACTTACTATTTTGCTGTCTGCTTTGTACCGGTTTTCATTGAAATACTTGTCTATATATGTTGTGGCTACCTATACATTCACATTTGTTGCATTCTGTTGCTTGTTGTGCATTTTTTACTGATTTATCGTCTCTGTCTGTATGCATTGGCTAGGAATTCATTCACCTCTATCACCTCCATCGTGTTTTTTGGTTAATAGTATTCACTAAAATAGAGTGGGCAAAATTCACTTTCATAATATTGCATGTATGGTACAGAATGTCATTTGTTAGTAAATTCATTAGGCTTTGATACTTGCCCACATACCCCAGTTTTCATTAATATCTATGGATTTCTTTTTCGTTACGTAACATGTTTTTCATGATTTTTCTTTGTCTTTCTAGAACTTATTGTATCTTCCTCCATATAAATCATACGCAATAGATCAGCTTATTCATCTATTAATTATTACTGCTATTATTATTGGTGGTGGTGTTATAACCACTTTATAGATGAGTAATCTGAAGTAATCAGATAACTTTTCTCTTTCCAAAAGCACTTAAGAAATCCACTTTCGGGTAATCATTTTGAGGTAGGATGAGAAACCAGGCTTGAAGAGGGCAAACATGACTCTTTCAGTTCACCAGTTGGACTGAGCTATACGTCAACTCTAGGTAATAGCGTGGGAACTGCACAAGCAAAGGGAGACACTGAAGATGACAATGGCAATGGCCGTACTGTTTTCTAATGGACAAAAAAAATGCTTATATTATAAGTTCTATTTCTCCTGCTTTCTGGCACTATCATGCTCAGAGTGGAGTCCTGGCAAGGAAGTCAGGATACTTAGGTTCTGAAACCTGGTAATGACACTAACATAATGAGAGAACCTGAACAAGTCAACCCGACCTCTCTGAGCCTCAGTTTCCTTACTCGTGAAATGAGACTGAAAAAAGAGAAAGTTCTCTAAGGGCCTCCTAGTTCTAAAATGCTTCCAGTCTAGGAAATAGCATAGAAGTCAATACGAGTGCAGGCTGAAGGGAAAGACAGGGCAGGGAGAAGGTTGCTTCCAGCCTAGAGAACAATGTCTGAACCATACCACTTGGCTCTTCTGCCCATCTGTGCCCAAGATGGGAGCACAGGCAGTTAATACAGAAGAGTGGAAAACTGCTCAGTCCTTACAGCCATCATTAACTGTCTGATTTTGGGTTTCTCAGGAAGGGTCGATAGTAGAGGTGTCCTGAGAGCAAGAACCTTAAGATAATGCTGTTCCTCAAACGTAGTGAGAATTTCTCAACCTCCCTGAGTTTTTCATGACCCTCTTGTTCTTACAGAAAATTTCCAAAATCCATCTCTACTTGGAACTCTAAATTCTCTGCAGCATTCTCTTCCTGTGGTGAGCAATGCAACTTCCCTAACACGAAGTGTCTGCAACTTCTCCAGAGTCTCTGCCCCTGCCGTCAGTTCGGCATCGGCTACCGGTACCTCTTTCCAGACACTCATGGGTAGTGCCTACCTTTACCAACATTCCAGCACGACTATGTTATCTGGAGTTACTGACCACAGCCAGATCTCCACTTCAGCTCCTTCCTATCCAGGTGTTCTTGAGTGGGACATCACAGGAAGCACTGAAAAGAATTCCTCTTCACTCGGAGACTTTACTCTGGCACTCACTGACCGGCACCCAGCTGCTTCCTCCATGTTTATGGCAGCCCAGTATGATAAAACTTCAGACGCCAATAACATGGTCCCTCTATATCCATCACTTTCTGCCAGGCTTGCTCAGGGAGCACCATCTCAGATTCCAAATCAGGGGCATAGCCGCCTGTCACTTCCCTACCAGGAAGGAAGCCAGGTATATTACTATAACCAAGGCACACTGGGGTCTTCACTGTATGGAGAACTTGGCTCCTGCCCGCAATCCTATGGCTCCGCGTCATACACAGGAAGTAGGGCCTCTGCGCAACCGGAAATGGGAATGGGACTGAAGGAGATTCAGCCCACAAATATCCGACCACCAGCTTCCACCTCTGCAATCTGCCACCCTGTGTCTGCTCAACGCATCACAGAAACAAGTTTTCAAGGTGAGTATACAAACGGCAGAGAAAGCTGAAGAATGAGGTCGGCATTCACAAATGGGGTCAAATCGACAGCTGGGAAGGGGTGTAGAGACAGGTAGAATTTAGATCCTGAGCCTTTAGTAACCACTACCTTCGCTCAGTGCCCTCTGTTTTTAGACTCTATGTAAGAACACCTAGGGCTTCCCTGGTGGCGCCGTGGTTAAGAATCCGCCTGCCAATGCAATGCGGGGGACACGGGTTCGAGCCCTGGTCTGGGAAGATCCCACATGCCGTGGAGCAACTAAGCCCATGTGCCACAACGACTGAGCCTGCATTCTAGAGCCCGTGAGCCGCAACTACCGAAGCCCACGCGCCTAGAGCGCATGCTCCGCAACAAGAGAAGCCCGCACAGCGCAACCAAGAGTAGACCCCGCTAGCCGCAACTAGAGAAAGCCCGTGCACAGCAATGAAGACCCTGTGCAGCCAAAAAAATAAATACGTAGAATAAATAAGTTCAAACAATCAATCAATAAATAAACGTAAATTAAAAAAAAACAAAAAAACAAAAAAACAAAAAGAACACCTAATGCAGGTGGGAAGGTGGCAGGGACACTGTAAAGGTCATCTATGCTACATGTACAAGAACCCCGAGAGCACACCAATAGGTACCACATTTTTCACTGCTGTAGCCGAGCATTCCCCCTGTACTACCACACTGTAGCACTCCCTTCCCTCGTCTACTGCTACAGTCTCTTTGGAAGGTGTCTCAGAACTCTTGTTATGAGAGTGCCAGTTGAAGTGTCCTCACTTCCGTCATTTATACCAGGATTTAAGACCTTGTGGTCCGAGATCCTGTCCAGAGAGCAAGCAGGCTAAGACTCTGTCTTTGTTTCTGTATTTCATCAGAAAGGGCTCTACCCCCTCTCCTAGTTCATGGTGTGAAGTGTTCTTAGCCTCTCGGGAAAGTGGGGAGAATTGAAAGGACTCTATATGAGAATGCTAGGCTTTGTAAAACATTTCAGTTGTTTAAAAAGAAGACTCATTTTGTATTGGACTTACAACAGTCCTATGAGATACAAAGAGAGCCAAGGATCAGTGACATGAAATGATCACCAGTTAAGCATTACAACAGTCACCGCTTACCTCGTAGCATAGGGCACTGTCCATGATCCTTAAGAAGAGTTAGTAGAAATGCCTTGCCCATCTTGCCCCTGAACCCCTTGAAAGGTACATGACTGCTGTGTTGGTGTTTAGGGGGAGCATCTCATTTACCAGGGACTGACTTCTCCCTTGATCCCTTTGTAGTGATGGAGCCTTCCCTGGTGATGAAAAATTCCCTGGGATTGCAACCTCCAAGCCAGACGTTTTGTGTGACACAAACTCAAGAACTCCCCAAGTCCTGCAGTAGCAGAAACAGTCACATACTTGAGAGTAACCCACCATCTGAACTTGGGGACATTTCAGTGACAGCTCCAGTCCAGAGTGCCAGGCGTCTCCTGGCCCTGCCTCCAGCTCCAAGCCAGGGACAAACAGAGAGTAAGAACGTGGAGGATATCAAAACCAAGCTGTCAAAGCCTCTGGAGGCCTACCAGATCCCAATAGAAAACCAAGATCCTCCACTACTCCCTTTGGGAATCCCTGATATTCCCCAGCCGCTGGCCTGCACCGATCCCCTCAGCCAAGAGGAGCAGCCTGGTTCTGAAAATGCTGATCTGGGAGAGAACAGCCTGAGTCGTCAGGACCTAGGGACACTTGAAAATGGGACTGAACCTAGCAGTGGTCTTGCAGACATTACTACACTGGCGGAGGATATTCACCTTCCCCAGCTCTTTAATTCTTGGAAAGATCTTGATCGATCCCAAGGTCCCAACGTGATCAAAGCTGAAGACACCAGAGCCATTAAGGTGAATCAGGTGCAGGAAAAGCCAAGTGTCGTAAAGGTTCCCTCTGATCAACCCAGGAAGAACAAACAGAAAGCCGCTGAGCCTATCGGTGGTGCTCCCAAGGCCAAAATCCAGCCAAAGGATCCAGAGTGCCTGTTAGGGGGAGAAGCGGTTATATGCACTGCTGCAGTCAGTGACAGGGCTCCTGCGAACACGGCCAAGCACTCTCAAGGCAAACCTCAGAAAGCTGCATCCGGAAAGATCAGCAAAACTGAGAGCCATGGGCAGGAAAAGACCAAAAGGACCAGAGGAAGAAACAAGGCTGAAGAGAACAAGCAGTCAGGGAACAAAGTCAAGGCAGAAGACAAGCCAGCAATCCCCAACACGAAGCGAAAGGAACACCAAACTGAGCTTCGCCAAGAGAGCTTTCAAAAGCCTCGAACCTCCCTTGGCGTGCGCATGCTGGAGTCTGTGAAGGTTCTTCATGCGCTGGGGAAGAAGAATGAGACGAAAACTGGGCTCTCTTCCTGTCGGCTCTTGGGAAATTCAAGCAACCCCAAAGACCCCCAGCCACCCCCAGCGATCCAGCCACGGCGGCATACCCCACGTGAGGGTAAGAGGCCTGAGAAAACGCAAGTCCAAGCCCAGAAACCAGACAGCAGTGCTGAAACAGAGTGTCCATCTCCATCCCAGTGTGAGCGGCCTCCTCCTGGGAAGGTCAAGTTGATACCTCTGCCTTTTTCTGCCTGGGACAAGCCTCAAGCTCGACCCGCTCCTCGGAGGCCACAGTCTCTGGCCTCACATCGGCCTGCTGTGGCTTACCGTGCCCAGCCTGGTTCTACTGACTCAGCTCAACCTGCTGCAGTCAATTCATCCCAGCCAGCTCCTGCCTCTTTGCCAGGTCCCGCCAAACCAGCTCAGCCAACTGTGGCCAACCCAACCCAACCGGCTTGGACCAACCATACCCAGCCTCGTGTCCCTCAGCCTGCTGCTCCTAGGCCTGCACCCTACAAAACTTCATCTGGCGCTTCTCTCCAGCGCGAGCCTGTTCCCCCTGCTGTGACTAAGCGCCAGTCCCCACCCAAGCTCCAAACCCAACTTCTACTCCAAGACTTCAGCAAGCAACGAGTTCCATGGAGGGAACCCAACGTGCCTGAGCCAGTCATGTCAAAGCCCATCGAACAAGAGCAGAGGCCAGAGCGAGAGGCCATGAAGAGGCGGGCTCAACAACAACGGGAGAATGCTGCCAGATACACCTCTTCGGGGAAGCTGCAATTTTTCACCCAGAGGGACAAAGAAATGGAAATTGCTGACTACTACGGATACGTCAGGTGACAGCTGCTAGGATTCTTGCTGCCACCTTGGCTACCAGCGGTTCTTCCATACATAGGTAAGATAGGTATAGAACCGAATAAGTAAATGGAATAGAATTAATAGATGAGTAATAAACCTTTCGAATTTTGAGATGCTGCTAACTGGGGCGTGAGAAAGGAAGGACTGAAAGTTGGATGGGAGAATGAAGGAAAGGGGTAAAAACTGAGGAAAGAGGAAGGAACTTGGCCCAGGGCTAGGAAGGCCAAAAGAGACGTATGGATTTAGGAAAGGAAGCAGGAGTGAGGATGAAATGGCAGAAGTAAAAAGCAGGGTCAGGGGTCTGGGTTGAAAGAACACAATTGGAGTAGAGTTGAAGGTGACAGGAGATGAGTCTAGGTTTACTAGGAGAAATAGAAACAAAGTCTCTCGGGGAGGTTGGCCTTAAGTCTCACAACCACCAGATAGGTATTTCAGAAAACAAGAGGTTCACGACACATCTCTGAAAGGTTTGAGTTGCCTTATTCAGGTGTGATTATAGTGGGGGAATAGGCAAATCTACCAGAGAAGTGGCTAGGGCTCAGAGTCCTCCTAGGGGCAGCTGACGACAGGGCCAGAGCCAAGGGAACTGCTGTATCAGGAGGCCCACGAACAAATCAGGGGCATAGCCGCCTGTCACTTCCCTACCAGGAAGGAAGCCAGGTATATTACTATAACCAAGGCACACTGGGGTCTTCACTGTATGGAGAACTTGGCTCCTGCCCGCAATCCTATGGCTCCGCGTCATACACAGGAAGTAGGGCCTCTGCGCAACCAGAAATGGGAATGGGACTGAAGGAGATTCAGCCCGCAAATATCCGACCACCAGCTTCCACCTCTGCAATCTGCCACCCTGTGTCTGCTCAACGCATCACAGAAACAAGTTTTCAAGGTGAGTATACAAACGGCAGAGAAAGTTGAAGAATGAGGTCGGCATTCACAAACGGGGTCAAATCG
Organism: Balaenoptera physalus; assembly: GCF_965194825.1. Lineage (NCBI taxonomy): Eukaryota > Metazoa > Chordata > Mammalia > Artiodactyla > Balaenopteridae > Balaenoptera > Balaenoptera physalus. Next base: position 99,902 of record NW_028125156.1, read on the forward strand.
ACAGCTGGGAAGGGGTGTAGAGACAGGTAGAATTTAGATCCTGAGCCTTTAATAACCACTACCTTCTCTCAGTGCTCTCTGTTTTTAGACTCTATATAAGAACAGCTAGGGCTTCCCTGGTGGCGCCTGCCAATGCAGGGGACACGGCTTCCAGCCCCGGTCTGCGAAGATCCCACATGCCGTGCAGCAACTAAGCGCATGTGCCACAACGACTGAGCCTGCATTCCAGAGCCCGTGAGCCGCAACTACCGAAGCCCACGCGCCTACAGCCCATGCTCCGCAACAAGAGAGGCCACCGCGATGAGAAGCCCGCACACCGCAACCAAGAGTAGACCCCGCTAGCCGCAACTAGAGAAAGCCCGTGCACACCAATGAGGACCCAGTGCAGCCAAAAAAATAAATACGTAGAATAAATAAGTTCAATCAATCAATCAATCAATAAACGTAAATTAAAAAAAAAAAAAAACAAAAAAACAGAACACCTAATGCAGGTGGGAAGGTGGGAGGGACACTGTAAAGGTCATCTATGCTACATGTACAAGAACCCCGAGAGCACACCAATAGGTACCACATTTTTCACTGCTGTAGCCGAGCATTCCCCCTGTACTACCACACTGTAGCACTCCCTTCCCTCGTCTACTGCTACAGTCTCTTTGGAAGGTGTTTCAGAACTCTTGTTATGAGAGTGCCAGTTGAACTGTCCTCACTTCCGTCATTTATACCAGGATTTAAGACCTTGTGGTCCGAGATCCTGTCCAGAGAGCAAGCAGGCTAAGACTCTGTCTTTGTTTCTATATTTCATCAGAAAGGGCTCTACCCCCTCTCCTAGTTCATGGTGTGAACTAGTGTTCTTAGCCTCTCGGGAAAGTGGGGAGAATTCAAAGGACTCTCTATGAGAATGCTAGGCTTTGTAAAACATTTCAGTTTTTTAAAAAGAAGACTCATTTTGTATTGGACTTACAACAGTCCTATGAGATACAAAGAGAGCCAAGGATCAGTGACATGAAATGATCACCAGTAAGAATTACAACAGTCACCGCTTACCTCGTAGCATAGGGCACACTGTCCATGATCCTTAAGAAGAGTTAGTAGAAATGCCTTGCCCATCTTGCCCCTGAACCCCTTGAAAGGTACACGACTGCTGTGTTGGTGTTTAGGGGGAGCATCTCACTTACCCGGGACTGACTTCAACCTTGATTCCTCTGTAGTGATGGAGACTTCCCCGCTGATGAAAAATTCCCTGGGATTGCAACCTCCAAGCCAGACCGCTTTCCTATGGAATGACAGAGAACTTCAGAGAACTTGTCAAGATGAAACACCAGTCAGTCTGCGGGAGAAAGGGAAGAAGAGAACGATGGAAATCGTTTCTGGGAAACTATTTTTACATTATGTTTTGTTTGTTCCTGGTAAATAAACTGAAATCTTCTTAACATTCAAACAAAATCTAAACCACTAAATTCAACAACACAGGAGTATAACTTTTGAAAAAAATTTCTTTGGCTGCGCAGCATGTGGGATCTTAGCTCCCCAACCAGGGATTGAACCCACGCCTGCTGCATTGGAAGCGCAGAGTCTTCACCACTGGACCACCAGGGAAGTCCCAGGAATAGAACTTTTAAAGGAGAAGGTATAAACCCCTGGGTTATATGAACTGGAGATTTTTAGTAAGAAGTCAATAGATCTTTTGTTAGGCACATTTTATGTTAGGCTGTCTCCCTGCACAGGACGCAGGCGCCTTGAAAATGGAAATCACATCCCTCTATAGTACGTCCCTCTTCTTTCTGCTTTGCAGTTTGCTGCTCCACTTGTTCAACCCCACCTAGTAATAACCTATACTTCCCTTGTTCCTGTTTTCCCATCTGGAAAACAGACAAAAGGCAACCAAACAACGCAAAGGTCTCAACAAATAAGGGATACCCAAAACCAGAGATGGCCAGAACTTCTGTATCCCTCATGAAACCTAGCCCGGTGTTCAATACTTAGGTATCATTAATACATGCGTGTTGACTGAAACAGTTGAAACGCAATTCTTCCACTTCCCAGTTTAGCTTTAGTCCTCATACAAAACCTGATCATCAAATTCCTTAATGCTAGGAATCACAGTGAAAAATAATTTCTCAACTGACTTCTGTCAGATGAGTGAGAACTAAGGTTAATTCAGTGTATCTGAAGCATAGAAAGTGAGGGCAAACGTGGCACAAGATGGGGCTAGAGAAGCAGAGAGGATTCTAGAGCACGCAGAGTCTTAAAGGCCACCAGTGTGTTTTCTATTCTCAAAACAATGTTTGTGAGCGATGTTTATGAGCAATGTTCCAACTTGCTTTGAAGCTTTCTTGTGTGAAGAATGGATTGGAGGGAAACAAGATATATGGACACTAGTTAGGACCTAATCGCAACAGACAGGCAAGTTCAGTATTAGGATGTTGAGGGAGAGCTGACAGATTCCAAAGAAATTCAGGAGATAAACTGAAGCGGGCTTCATGGGGTATGAGATGGAGGAAAGGAAGGTCTTAGGGAATTAAAGGGTTTACTGCACACATGAGCAGAGTCTCAAAATTAATCATTTGAACGTACAGAGGTGGATCTCCCAAATGACACCGGTTAGGAAGCAACGGTACGCCCTGTAGAATTCCTAGAGACAGCACAAATCAACTGTTTCGATGGAAAATTCGGCGGGACCCTTGATTTCCATGGGAATATAGAGAAAAGAGACACTGATCTGGCTTGCAGGTATTTAGGAAGTTGTTAGCCTGACATCACATACTAGTCTCATGTAAGTAGGCCGTCTGAAGTATGAAGCTTAGGGGAAAAACCTTGAAGAAAACTTAAAAGCTTAAGCCACACCTCTATACTACACCACCTTTCACAGTTTCTTCTCAGATAAGCAGCATCCCCATCAGTGAAGAAACTCACATCCCATAATAGGAACAACAGGCCTAAAAATTAAATGTGTGTCTTTGGAGGTCCCATCTATGCGATATCTTCCTGGTACCAGAAAAGTCCCCAGGAAGATCGATCTTTGCACCCCTGAAAGCTTACCACCAAGGAAAATGACTAGGTCCATAGATTTCCTCCCTCAAACCAGCCTACCTCACACATAAATCACTAGCAACTCAGCCCTTAACTCACATTATCACAGTCACAAGAGTGGTTAGGGAGAAAAGCACTAACCAGGGGAACTAACACAGAGGCAATCCAGGCCAAGCTGGGCTGGTGGCAGATATCTGCTCCTTACGCTCGGGTGCATAATGCGACTCACCACAATGCCTTTTTCACAGACCCTTTTTAAAGTTTCTCCACAAAATCCAACAGCTCAAGTTAGCTCATGACGCTTCAAGGTAAACAATCGTCAAGAGAAAAACATGCAATATGTCTTACAATGTTGGATTCCTTACAAATAGGACAAGGAAATAACCATGTAGACAAAACCAGAGCATTTGAAAACATCTGCGTTCTACAAACATACCAGTGAATGCTATAAATAAGGTAATATGACATAAAACAAAATGAAAACTAGATGTGAGACTGTTCTCTTCAGTGTACAGACTTCATGGCAGTTGCTGCACGATCTAGCTACTTATATCTACAACTCTCTGTTCTGTTAATACAAAATGAGGCCCAAGTGTGTCAACTTGTTTCCCACAGAAACCAAAAAACCTACATGCATCTCTTTTCTCCGGTGCCCTTTCACCTTACCTGCTCCCAGTTCTCCACCAATGTCCTCCTCTTTCTCTAATTATTCTCCTCTTCATTGTGCTTGGCCTTGCACCCAAGCATGCAAGACAGAGAGTCCTAGAGGTCCGAGATTCTAGAGGGGCTGTTTGCAAGGGGGAGGAGATTACGGTAACTGCCACACTGTATATACTTCTGTGCAAAGAAAGAGGGACAGTGTTCAGAATGTCTCTCACATATAAAAAGAGCTGGATGGCAGGATACCTGTGTGGCCCAAGGAACTAGAGCTAGCAAATCATGGGCAAAACAATTGCAACCAAAGGCTGGAAGAGGAAAGGTCTGCAACCAGCTCTGTCTCCTGGCTCTCTGGTATTTGCTGCCAATGGGCAGAGTCTATTTCGTGAAGCATCAAGCACTGAAAAGAAGACTCCTGCTGCTGGAAGTTGACAGGAAGGAACATCCAATGCAAGATCAAGGCTTGTCCTAGAAGCAATGCCCATAATGGAAGAAAAAAAAAAAAAAAAAAGAAAGCGGAAGAGAAATGTTAAGTCGCAAGTCCAACCTGGCCCCCAGCCTAGCCCAGCCCAAGGAAGGTAGGAGTCAAGGAGAAGAAACTAAAAGAGAAGAGCCTTGGACCACAACATTCTCCACAGGGTACACTCAACAAACTTCACCCTGCTCTTTAACCAAGTTACAACTGTAATAGTTCAAACTACATGGCTCTTTCCTTCCTAAGGATACTAGTTAAATAAGATCTATATAGCTCTAAGTATATGATACATAAAATAGAATACTCTGTAGAATATAAGTAACTGTTAGTTAATTATATTAATGAACGTCTGTAAGAAATGTTGCAATGATTTCCCTAATGGAAGAGCCTGGGGGAGGTAAATCTGTCTTCTAGGATTTCCTCCCCAGAGCTCAGAAATTGAGGGGTTGTTTTAGCTCTCCTACGCTCTCTTCACCCAAGCCCGCCCTCCTGTTGGGGATCGGACCTCCCTATTGGCTAGCTCATACCTTTCAACTGCCTGCTTTGTGACATCACTCTCCTACCAAACCTACTACCACTTGGTAGAGGTCTTGGGGTTTCCGTGGAGCCGTTTGGACCAGTAACCAGTGACCTTTGTACTGGACACGTGCGCCGTTCAGCTGCAGCCACTCAGACATCCTCTAGTGTTGTCTCCTCATCCCTTGTACCTGCAGTTGATGTCTCCTCTTCTCTGACCATGTCAGGTAAGAAAAGAAACTTTGGAAAGTTTTGCGTTCGATTTCTTTTGCCCCTAAATTGAGGAGGAGATTCAAAATAGCGTGGAATAATGAGGGAAAGTATTGAACTACAAGTCTGGAGACCTAATTTCAGTTTTGACTTTGACGTTTACTGTCTGTGTGACTTTGGACAAATCACTGACTGCCTCACAAAGCCTGCTGCTTTCCTTATCTGTTACGTTAGGATACCACATTGGGTTGATCACTCTGATCCCCTTCTTTTCCAATATTGAGCCTTAAAGGGTACCCATGTAGAAAATGAAATCAGAGACTTCTCAAAAGAGTGTTTCAACAGAAACATAGAAAAGCCAGGTGACACAGAAAACTAGCGATATATACCAAGATGTTTCATCTCCAATGGTCTCCCTCCACTAGTATTTCGACTAGTTGAAAAGAGAGAATAGGGAGAGAGGATGGAGAGTACTGGGCTATATAGGGAGGCACAGAGTCAAACGTAAGCAAGTTTAGGATTGTTTTCATTAGCACAGGCCAACAGGAACCAAGAGATGGGAAAAAAATATAAGAATGAAGAGGGAAAGCATAGAGGAGCTCTCAAGAAAGAGGCAGTTTGCCATGGAATGTTGATGGGAGCCAAAGATTTTAAATTAAAGCAGAAACAGCACAGAGGGAAATCTGCTCAGAGCAGGGCAAAACAAAGCTGATGGTAGCAAATCCTTACATTAACAGACTAAGAAGGAAAGTAAGGCCAGAACAGGGGATCACCAGGAAGGGCAGCCTATCAGAAAAGTCATACTCCGTTTTCTTTCTTTTATTGCCTCTCTGAATACAGCTGGCACTTGACAGTTTGGAATAGAAACATTTTAGAAGTATGTTTTAGAAATGATGCTTCCTAGAAACCAGAAACCAAAGTGGTTATCTAGGGGGCTGCTTTTCAGTGTTCTATTCTTTCTAATTTTTAAACTAGGTAGACATTTGACCAATTAAACATTTTAAATGATATCTTCTACATTGAATCAGAAGGACTATTTCCTTTGTGTGATATGTAGCTTCTAAGGCAAGGTTGCTTTTCAATTTTTACAGTTATTTCCTTCCTAACACAGAGAGCACATTGATCAACAGCCATCGTTCGCTTGTAGATCTTAGCTACCGGAGAAGAAAAAGAAAAAGTCAAGCCCCCACATCTCTAATTCCCCATTTAGGGAATTCCCTGGCGGTCCAGCGCTTAGGACTCGGTGCTTTCACGGCCAGGGCCACGCGGCGCGGCAAAAGAAAAAAAGAAAACACAAACATCCACGTTTATCTAAAACAATGTTGTGGAGTCCTTTGGATTTTCTTACATTTGAAAATCTTTTTTAATTGGATTCTAGGGATGATGGTTTTTTGAGGTCTTGGGATGTCATCTTCTTGGATGTGGAAGATGATTCTAAGTTCTAGGATAAATACAAAAACCTTCTTGATACTTTTTAAGCTTCCTTTCTGCTTATTATATGAGTTATATTCATGGAAAGATATATTTCTCCTAGGCTTAATACCTGTTACTTGCTGGGTAAAAATATGAATGAGCACAATAATGAAACTCTTTTACACTTACTATTTTGCTGTCTGCTTTGTACCGGTTTTCATTGAAATACTTGTCTATATATGTTGTGGCTACCTATACATTCACATTTGTTGCATTCTGTTGCTTGTTGTGCATTTTTTACTGATTTATCGTCTCTGTCTGTATGCATTGGCTAGGAATTCATTCACCTCTATCACCTCCATCGTGTTTTTTGGTTAATAGTATTCACTAAAATAGAGTGGGCAAAATTCACTTTCATAATATTGCATGTATGGTACAGAATGTCATTTGTTAGTAAATTCATTAGGCTTTGATACTTGCCCACATACCCCAGTTTTCATTAATATCTATGGATTTCTTTTTCGTTACGTAACATGTTTTTCATGATTTTTCTTTGTCTTTCTAGAACTTATTGTATCTTCCTCCATATAAATCATACGCAATAGATCAGCTTATTCATCTATTAATTATTACTGCTATTATTATTGGTGGTGGTGTTATAACCACTTTATAGATGAGTAATCTGAAGTAATCAGATAACTTTTCTCTTTCCAAAAGCACTTAAGAAATCCACTTTCGGGTAATCATTTTGAGGTAGGATGAGAAACCAGGCTTGAAGAGGGCAAAAATGACTCTTTCAGTTCACCAGTTGGACTGAGCTATACGTCAACTCTAGGTAATAGCGTGGGAACTGCACAAGCAAAGGGAGACACTGAAGATGACAATGGTAATGGCCGTACTGTTTTCTAATGGACAAAAAAAATGCTTATATTATAAGTTCTATTTCTCCTGCTTTCTGGCACTATCATGCTCAGAGTGGAGTCCTGGCAAGGAAGTCAGGATACTTAGGTTCTGAAACCTGGTAATGACACTAACATAATGAGAGAACCTGAACAAGTCAACCCGACCTCTCTGAGCCTCAGTTTCCTTACTCGTGAAATGAGACTGAAAAAAGAGAAAGTTCTCTAAGGGCCTCCTAGTTCTAAAATGCTTCCAGTCTAGGAAATAGCATAGAAGTCAATACGAGTGCAGGCTGAAGGGAAAGACAGGGCAGGGAGAAGGTTGCTTCCAGCCTAGAGAACAATGTCTGAACCATACCACTTGGCTCTTCTGCCCATCTGTGCCCAAGATGGGAGCACAGGCAGTTAATACAGAAGAGTGGAAAACTGCTCAGTCCTTACAGCCATCATTAACTGTCTGATTTTGGGTTTCTCAGGAAGGGTCGATAGTAGAGGTGTCCTGAGAGCAAGAACCTTAAGATAATGCTGTTCCTCAAACGTAGTGAGAATTTCTCAACCTCCCTGAGTTTTTCATGACCCTCTTGTTCTTACAGAAAATTTCCAAAATCCATCTCTACTTGGAACTCTAAATTCTCTGCAGCATTCTCTTCCTGTGGTGAGCAATGCAACTTCCCTAACACGAAGTGTCTGCAACTTCTCCAGAGTCTCTGCCCCTGCCGTCAGTTCGGCATCGGCTACCGGTACCTCTTTCCAGACACTCATGGGTAGTGCCTACCTTTACCAACATTCCAGCACGACTATGTTATCTGGAGTTACTGACCACAGCCAGATCTCCACTTCAGCTCCTTCCTATCCAGGTGTTCTTGAGTGGGACATCACAGGAAGCACTGAAAAGAATTCCTCTTCACTCGGAGACTTTACTCTGGCACTCACTGACCGGCACCCAGCTGCTTCCTCCATGTTTATGGCAGCCCAGTATGATAAAACTTCAGACGCCAATAACATGGTCCCTCTATATCCATCACTTTCTGCCAGGCTTGCTCAGGGAGCACCATCTCAGATTCCAAATCAGGGGCATAGCCGCCTGTCACTTCCCTACCAGGAAGGAAGCCAGGTATATTACTATAACCAAGGCACACTGGGGTCTTCACTGTATGGAGAACTTGGCTCCTGCCCGCAATCCTATGGCTCCGCGTCATACACAGGAAGTAGGGCCTCTGCGCAACCGGAAATGGGAATGGGACTGAAGGAGATTCAGCCCACAAATATCCGACCACCAGCTTCCACCTCTGCAATCTGCCACCCTGTGTCTGCTCAACGCATCACAGAAACAAGTTTTCAAGGTGAGTATACAAACGGCAGAGAAAGCTGAAGAATGAGGTCGGCATTCACAAATGGGGTCAAATCGACAGCTGGGAAGGGGTGTAGAGACAGGTAGAATTTAGATCCTGAGCCTTTAGTAACCACTACCTTCGCTCAGTGCCCTCTGTTTTTAGACTCTATGTAAGAACACCTAGGGCTTCCCTGGTGGCGCCGTGGTTAAGAATCCACCTGCCAATGCAATGCGGGGGACACGGGTTCGAGCCCTGGTCTGGGAAGATCCCACATGCCGTGGAGCAACTAAGCCCATGTGCCACAACGACTGAGCCTGCATTCTAGAGCCCGTGAGCCGCAACTACCGAAGCCCACGCGCCTAGAGCGCATGCTCCGCAACAAGAGAAGCCCGCACAGCGCAACCAAGAGTAGACCCCGCTAGCCGCAACTAGAGAAAGCCCGTGCACAGCAATGAAGACCCTGTGCAGCCAAAAAAATAAATACGTAGAATAAATAAGTTCAAACAATCAATCAATAAATAAACGTAAATTAAAAAAAAACAAAAAAACAAAAAAACAAAAAGAACACCTAATGCAGGTGGGAAGGTGGCAGGGACACTGTAAAGGTCATCTATGCTACATGTACAAGAACCCCGAGAGCACACCAATAGGTACCACATTTTTCACTGCTGTAGCCGAGCATTCCCCCTGTACTACCACACTGTAGCACTCCCTTCCCTCGTCTACTGCTACAGTCTCTTTGGAAGGTGTCTCAGAACTCTTGTTATGAGAGTGCCAGTTGAAGTGTCCTCACTTCCGTCATTTATACCAGGATTTAAGACCTTGTGGTCCGAGATCCTGTCCAGAGAGCAAGCAGGCTAAGACTCTGTCTTTGTTTCTGTATTTCATCAGAAAGGGCTCTACCCCCTCTCCTAGTTCATGGTGTGAAGTGTTCTTAGCCTCTCGGGAAAGTGGGGAGAATTGAAAGGACTCTATATGAGAATGCTAGGCTTTGTAAAACATTTCAGTTGTTTAAAAAGAAGACTCATTTTGTATTGGACTTACAACAGTCCTATGAGATACAAAGAGAGCCAAGGATCAGTGACATGAAATGATCACCAGTTAAGCATTACAACAGTCACCGCTTACCTCGTAGCATAGGGCACTGTCCATGATCCTTAAGAAGAGTTAGTAGAAATGCCTTGCCCATCTTGCCCCTGAACCCCTTGAAAGGTACATGACTGCTGTGTTGGTGTTTAGGGGGAGCATCTCATTTACCAGGGACTGACTTCTCCCTTGATCCCTTTGTAGTGATGGAGCCTTCCCTGGTGATGAAAAATTCCCTGGGATTGCAACCTCCAAGCCAGACGTTTTGTGTGACACAAACTCAAGAACTCCCCAAGTCCTGCAGTAGCAGAAACAGTCACATACTTGAGAGTAACCCACCATCTGAACTTGGGGACATTTCAGTGACAGCTCCAGTCCAGAGTGCCAGGCGTCTCCTGGCCCTGCCTCCAGCTCCAAGCCAGGGACAAACAGAGAGTAAGAACGTGGAGGATATCAAAACCAAGCTGTCAAAGCCTCTGGAGGCCTACCAGATCCCAATAGAAAACCAAGATCCTCCACTACTCCCTTTGGGAATCCCTGATATTCCCCAGCCGCTGGCCTGCACCGATCCCCTCAGCCAAGAGGAGCAGCCTGGTTCTGAAAATGCTGATCTGGGAGAGAACAGCCTGAGTCGTCAGGACCTAGGGACACTTGAAAATGGGACTGAACCTAGCAGTGGTCTTGCAGACATTACTACACTGGCGGAGGATATTCACCTTCCCCAGCTCTTTAATTCTTGGAAAGATCTTGATCGATCCCAAGGTCCCAACGTGATCAAAGCTGAAGACACCAGAGCCATTAAGGTGAATCAGGTGCAGGAAAAGCCAAGTGTCGTAAAGGTTCCCTCTGATCAACCCAGGAAGAACAAACAGAAAGCCTCTGAGCCTATCGGTGGTGCTCCCAAGGCCAAAATCCAGCCAAAGGATCCAGAGTGCCTGTTAGGGGGAGAAGCGGTTATATGCACTGCTGCAGTCAGTGACAGGGCTCCTGCGAACACGGCCAAGCACTCTCAAGGCAAACCTCAGAAAGCTGCATCCGGAAAGATCAGCAAAACTGAGAGCCATGGGCAGGAAAAGACCAAAAGGACCAGAGGAAGAAACAAGGCTGAAGAGAACAAGCAGTCAGGGAACAAAGTCAAGGCAGAAGACAAGCCAGCAATCCCCAACACGAAGCGAAAGGAACACCAAACTGAGCTTCGCCAAGAGAGCTTTCAAAAGCCTCGAACCTCCCTTGGCGTGCGCATGCTGGAGTCTGTGAAGGTTCTTCATGCGCTGGGGAAGAAGAATGAGACGAAAACTGGGCTCTCTTCCTGTCGGCTCTTGGGAAATTCAAGCAACCCCAAAGACCCCCAGCCACCCCCAGCGATCCAGCCACGGCGGCATACCCCACGTGAGGGTAAGAGGCCTGAGAAAACGCAAGTCCAAGCCCAGAAACCAGACAGCAGTGCTGAAACAGAGTGTCCATCTCCATCCCAGTGTGAGCGGCCTCCTCCTGGGAAGGTCAAGTTGATACCTCTGCCTTTTTCTGCCTGGGACAAGCCTCAAGCTCGACCCGCTCCTCGGAGGCCACAGTCTCTGGCCTCACATCGGCCTGCTGTGGCTTACCGTGCCCAGCCTGGTTCTACTGACTCAGCTCAACCTGCTGCAGTCAATTCATCCCAGCCAGCTCCTGCCTCTTTGCCAGGTCCCGCCAAACCAGCTCAGCCAACTGTGGCCAACCCAACCCAACCGGCTTGGACCAACCATACCCAGCCTCGTGTCCCTCAGCCTGCTGCTCCTAGGCCTGCACCCTACAAAACTTCATCTGGCGCTTCTCTCCAGCGCGAGCCTGTTCCCCCTGCTGTGACTAAGCGCCAGTCCCCACCCAAGCTCCAAACCCAACTTCTACTCCAAGACTTCAGCAAGCAACGAGTTCCATGGAGGGAACCCAACGTGCCTGAGCCAGTCATGTCAAAGCCCATCGAACAAGAGCAGAGGCCAGAGCGAGAGGCCATGAAGAGGCGGGCTCAACAACAACGGGAGAATGCTGCCAGATACACCTCTTCGGGGAAGCTGCAATTTTTCACCCAGAGGGACAAAGAAATGGAAATTGCTGACTACTACGGATACGTCAGGTGACAGCTGCTAGGATTCTTGCTGCCACCTTGGCTACCAGCGGTTCTTCCATACATAGGTAAGATAGGTATAGAACCGAATAAGTAAATGGAATAGAATTAATAGATGAGTAATAAACCTTTCGAATTTTGAGATGCTGCTAACTGGGGCGTGAGAAAGGAAGGACTGAAAGTTGGATGGGAGAATGAAGGAAAGGGGTAAAAACTGAGGAAAGAGGAAGGAACTTGGCCCAGGGCTAGGAAGGCCAAAAGAGACGTATGGATTTAGGAAAGGAAGCAGGAGTGAGGATGAAATGGCAGAAGTAAAAAGCAGGGTCAGGGGTCTGGGTTGAAAGAACACAATTGGAGTAGAGTTGAAGGTGACAGGAGATGAGTCTAGGTTTACTAGGAGAAATAGAAACAAAGTCTCTCGGGGAGGTTGGCCTTAAGTCTCACAACCACCAGATAGGTATTTCAGAAAACAAGAGGTTCACGACACATCTCTGAAAGGTTTGAGTTGCCTTATTCAGGTGTGATTATAGTGGGGGAATAGGCAAATCTACCAGAGAAGTGGCTAGGGCTCAGAGTCCTCCTAGGGGCAGCTGACGACAGGGCCAGAGCCAAGGGAACTGCTGTATCAGGAGGCCCACGAACAAATCAGGGGCATAGCCGCCTGTCACTTCCCTACCAGGAAGGAAGCCAGGTATATTACTATAACCAAGGCACACTGGGGTCTTCACTGTATGGAGAACTTGGCTCCTGCCCGCAATCCTATGGCTCCGCGTCATACACAGGAAGTAGGGCCTCTGCGCAACCAGAAATGGGAATGGGACTGAAGGAGATTCAGCCCGCAAATATCCGACCACCAGCTTCCACCTCTGCAATCTGCCACCCTGTGTCTGCTCAACGCATCACAGAAACAAGTTTTCAAGGTGAGTATACAAACGGCAGAGAAAGTTGAAGAATGAGGTCGGCATTCACAAACGGGGTCAAATCGACAGCTGGGAAGGGGTGTAGAGACAGGTAGAATTTAGATCCTGAGCCTTTAATAACCACTACCTTCTCTCAGTGCTCTCTGTTTTTAGACTCTATATAAGAACAGCTAGGGCTTCCCTGGTGGCGCCTGCCAATGCAGGGGACACGGCTTCCAGCCCCGGTCTGCGAAGATCCCACATGCCGTGCAGCAACTAAGCGCATGTGCCACAACGACTGAGCCTGCATTCCAGAGCCCGTGAGCCGCAACTACCGAAGCCCACGCGCCTACAGCCCATGCTCCGCAACAAGAGAGGCCACCGCGATGAGAAGCCCGCACACCGCAACCAAGAGTAGACCCCGCTAGCCGCAACTAGAGAAAGCCCGTGCACACCAATGAGGACCCAGTGCAGCCAAAAAAATAAATACGTAGAATAAATAAGTTCAATCAATCAATCAATCAATAAACGTAAATTAAAAAAAAAAAAAAAACAAAAAAACAGAACACCTAATGCAGGTGGGAAGGTGGGAGGGACACTGTAAAGGTCATCTATGCTACATGTACAAGAACCCCAAGAGCACACCAATAGGTACCACATTTTTCACTGCTGTAGCCGAGCATTCCCCCTGTACTACCACACTGTAGCACTCCCTTCCCTCGTCTACTGCTACAGTCTCTTTGGAAGGTGTTTCAGAACTCTTGTTATGAGAGTGCCAGTTGAACTGTCCTCACTTCCGTCATTTATACCAGGATTTAAGACCTTGTGGTCCGAGATCCTGTCCAGAGAGCAAGCAGGCTAAGACTCTGTCTTTGTTTCTATATTTCATCAGAAAGGGCTCTACCCCCTCTCCTAGTTCATGGTGTGAAGTGTTCTTAGCCTCTCGGGAAAGTGGGGAGAATTCAAAGGACTCTCTATGAGAATGCTAGGCTTTGTAAAACATTTCAGTTTTTTAAAAAGAAGACTCATTTTGTATTGGACTTACAACAGTCCTATGAGATACAAAGAGAGCCAAGGATCAGTGACATGAAATGATCACCAGTAAGAATTACAACAGTCACCGCTTACCTCGTAGCATAGGGCACACTGTCCATGATCCTTAAGAAGAGTTAGTAGAAATGCCTTGCCCATCTTGCCCCTGAACCCCTTGAAAGGTACACGACTGCTGTGTTGGTGTTTAGGGGGAGCATCTCACTTACCCGGGACTGACTTCAACCTTGATTCCTCTGTAGTGATGGAGACTTCCCCGCTGATGAAAAATTCCCTGGGATTGCAACCTCCAAGCCAGACCGCTTTCCTATGGAATGACAGAGAACTTCAGAGAACTTGTCAAGATGAAACACCAGTCAGTCTGCGGGAGAAAGGGAAGAAGAGAACGATGGAAATCGTTTCTGGGAAACTATTTTTACATTATGTTTTGTTTGTTCCTGGTAAATAAACTGAAATCTTCTTAACATTCAAACAAAATCTAAACCACTAAATTCAACAACACAGGAGTATAACTTTTGAAAAAAATTTCTTTGGCTGCGCAGCATGTGGGATCTTAGCTCCCCAACCAGGGATTGAACCCACGCCTGCTGCATTGGAAGCGCAGAGTCTTCACCACTGGACCACCAGGGAAGTCCCAGGAATAGAACTTTTAAAGGAGAAGGTATAAACCCCTGGGTTATATGAACTGGAGATTTTTAGTAAGAAGTCAATAGATCTTTTGTTAGGCACATTTTATGTTAGGCTGTCTCCCTGCACAGGACGCAGGCGCCTTGAAAATGGAAATCACATCCCTCTATAGTACGTCCCTCTTCTTTCTGCTTTGCAGTTTGCTGCTCCACTTGTTCAACCCCACCTAGTAATAACCTATACTTCCCTTGTTCCTGTTTTCCCATCTGGAAAACAGACAAAAGGCAACCAAACAACGCAAAGGTCTCAACAAATAAGGGATACCCAAAACCAGAGATGGCCAGAACTTCTGTATCCCTCATGAAACCTAGCCCGGTGTTCAATACTTAGGTATCATTAATACATGCGTGTTGACTGAAACAGTTGAAACGCAATTCTTCCACTTCCCAGTTTAGCTTTAGTCCTCATACAAAACCTGATCATCAAATTCCTTAATGCTAGGAATCACAGTGAAAAATAATTTCTCAACTGACTTCTGTCAGATGAGTGAGAACTAAGGTTAATTCAGTGTATCTGAAGCATAGAAAGTGAGGGCAAACGTGGCACAAGATGGGGCTAGAGAAGCAGAGAGGATTCTAGAGCACGCAGAGTCTTAAAGGCCACCAGTGTGTTTTCTATTCTCAAAACAATGTTTGTGAGCGATGTTTATGAGCAATGTTCCAACTTGCTTTGAAGCTTTCTTGTGTGAAGAATGGATTGGAGGGAAACAAGATATATGGACACTAGTTAGGACCTAATCGCAACAGACAGGCAAGTTCAGTATTAGGATGTTGAGGGAGAGCTGACAGATTCCAAAGAAATTCAGGAGATAAACTGAAGCGGGCTTCATGGGGTATGAGATGGAGGAAAGGAAGGTCTTAGGGAATTAAAGGGTTTACTGCACACATGAGCAGAGTCTCAAAATTAATCATTTGAACGTACAGAGGTGGATCTCCCAAATGACACCGGTTAGGAAGCAACGGTACGCCCTGTAGAATTCCTAGAGACAGCACAAATCAACTGTTTCGATGGAAAATTCGGCGGGACCCTTGATTTCCATGGGAATATAGAGAAAAGAGACACTGATCTGGCTTGCAGGTATTTAGGAAGTTGTTAGCCTGACATCACATACTAGTCTCATGTAAGTAGGCCGTCTGAAGTATGAAGCTTAGGGGGAAAACCTTGAAGAAAACTTAAAAGCTTAAGCCACACCTCTATACTACACCACCTTTCACAGTTTCTTCTCAGATAAGCAGCATCCCCATCAGTGAAGAAACTCACATCCCATAATAGGAACAACAGGTCTAAAAATTAAATGTGTGTCTTTGGAGGTCCCATCTATGCGATATCTTCCTGGTACCAGAAAAGTCCCCAGGAAGATCGATCTTTGCACCCCTGAAAGCTTACCACCAAGGAAAATGACTAGGTCCATAGATTTCCTCCCTCAAACCAGCCTACCTCACACATAAATCACTAGCAACTCAGCCCTTAACTCACATTATCACAGTCACAAGAGTGGTTAGGGAGAAAAGCACTAACCAGGGGAACTAACACAGAGGCAATCCAGGCCAAGCTGGGCTGGTGGCAGATATCTGCTCCTTACGCTCGGGTGCATAATGCGACTCACCACAATGCCTTTTTCACAGACCCTTTTTAAAGTTTCTCCACAAAATCCAACAGCTCAAGTTAGCTCATGACGCTTCAAGGTAAACAATCGTCAAGAGAAAAACATGCAATATGTCTTACAATGTTGGATTCCTTACAAATAGGACAAGGAAATAACCATGTAGACAAAACCAGAGCATTTGAAAACATCTGCGTTCTACAAACATACCAGTGAATGCTATAAATAAGGTAATATGACATAAAACAAAATGAAAACTAGATGTGAGACTGTTCTCTTCAGTGTACAGACTTCATGGCAGTTGCTGCACGATCTAGCTACTTATATCTACAACTCTCTGTTCTGTTAATACAAAATGAGGCCCAAGTGTGTCAACTTGTTTCCCACAGAAACCAAAAAACCTACATGCATCTCTTTTCTCCGGTGCCCTTTCACCTTACCTGCTCCCAGTTCTCCACCAATGTCCTCCTCTTTCTCTAATTATTCTCCTCTTCATTGTGCTTGGCCTTGCACCCAAGCATGCAAGACAGAGAGTCCTAGAGGTCCGAGATTCTAGAGGGGCTGTTTGCAAGGGGGAGGAGATTACGGTAACTGCCACACTGTATATACTTCTGTGCAAAGAAAGAGGGACAGTGTTCAGAATGTCTCTCACATATAAAAAGAGCTGGATGGCAGGATACCTGTGTGGCCCAAGGAACTAGAGCTAGCAAATCATGGGCAAAACAATTGCAACCAAAGGCTGGAAGAGGAAAGGTCTGCAACCAGCTCTGTCTCCTAGCTCTCTGGTATTTGCTGCCAATGGGCAGAGTCTATTTCGTGAAGCATCAAGCACTGAAAAGAAGACTCCTGCTGCTGGAAGTTGACAGGAAGGAACATCCAATGCAAGATCAAGGCTTGTCCTAGAAGCAATGCCCATAATGGAAGAAAAAAAAAAAAAAAAAAGAAAGCGGAAGAGAAATGTTAAGTCGCAAGTCCAACCTGGCCCCCAGCCTAGCCCAGCCCAAGGAAGGTAGGAGTCAAGGAGAAGAAACTAAAAGAGAAGAGCCTTGGACCACAACATTCTCCACAGGGTACACTCAACAAACTTCACCCTGCTCTTTAACCAAGTTACAACTGTAATAGTTCAAACTACATGGCTCTTTCCTTCCTAAGGATACTAGTTAAATAAGATCTATATAGCTCTAAGTATATGATACATAAAATAGAATACTCTGTAGAATATAAGTAACTGTTAGTTAATTATATTAATGAACGTCTGTAAGAAATGTTGCAATGATTTCCCTAATGGAAGAGCCTGGGGGAGGTAAATCTGTCTTCTAGGATTTCCTCCCCAGAGCTCAGAAATTGAGGGGTTGTTTTAGCTCTCCTACGCTCTCTTCACCCAAGCCCGCCCTCCTGTTGGGGATCGGACCTCCCTATTGGCTAGCTCATACCTTTCAACTGCCTGCTTTGTGACATCACTCTCCTACCAAACCTACTACCACTTGGTAGAGGTCTTGGGGTTTCCGTGGAGCCGTTTGGACCAGTAACCAGTGACCTTTGTACTGGACACGTGCGCCGTTCAGCTGCAGCCACTCAGACATCCTCTAGTGTTGTCTCCTCATCCCTTGTACCTGCAGTTGATGTCTCCTCTTCTCTGACCATGTCAGGTAAGAAAAGAAACTTTGGAAAGTTTTGCGTTCGATTTCTTTTGCCCCTAAATTGAGGAGGAGATTCAAAATAGCGTGGAATAATGAGGGAAAGTATTGAACTACAAGTCTGGAGACCTAATTTCAGTTTTGACTTTGACGTTTACTGTCTGTGTGACTTTGGACAAATCACTGACTGCCTCACAAAGCCTGCTGCTTTCCTTATCTGTTACGTTAGGATACCACATTGGGTTGATCACTCTGATCCCCTTCTTTTCCAATATTGAGCCTTAAAGGGTACCCATGTAGAAAATGAAATCAGAGACTTCTCAAAAGAGTGTTTCAACAGAAACATAGAAAAGCCAGGTGACACAGAAAACTAGCGATATATACCAAGATGTTTCATCTCCAATGGTCTCCCTCCACTAGTATTTCGACTAGTTGAAAAGAGAGAATAGGGAGAGAGGATGGAGAGTACTGGGCTATATAGGGAGGCACAGAGTCAAACGTAAGCAAGTTTAGGATTGTTTTCATTAGCACAGGCCAACAGGAACCAAGAGATGGGAAAAAAATATAAGAATGAAGAGGGAAAGCATAGAGGAGCTCTCAAGAAAGAGGCAGTTTGCCATGGAATGTTGATGGGAGCCAAAGATTTTAAATTAAAGCAGAAACAGCACAGAGGGAAATCTGCTCAGAGCAGGGCAAAACAAAGCTGATGGTAGCAAATCCTTACATTAACAGACTAAGAAGGAAAGTAAGGCCAGAACAGGGGATCACCAGGAAGGGCAGCCTATCAGAAAAGTCATACTCCGTTTTCTTTCTTTTATTGCCTCTCTGAATACAGCTGGCACTTGACAGTTTGGAATAGAAACATTTTAGAAGTATGTTTTAGAAATGATGCTTCCTAGAAACCAGAAACCAAAGTGGTTATCTAGGGGGCTGCTTTTCAGTGTTCTATTCTTTCTAATTTTTAAACTAGGTAGACATTTGACCAATTAAACATTTTAAATGATATCTTCTACATTGAATCAGAAGGACTATTTCCTTTGTGTGATATGTAGCTTCTAAGGCAAGGTTGCTTTTCAATTTTTACAGTTATTTCCTTCCTAACACAGAGAGCACATTGATCAACAGCCATCGTTCGCTTGTAGATCTTAGCTACCGGAGAAGAAAAAGAAAAAGTCAAGCCCCCACATCTCTAATTCCCCATTTAGGGAATTCCCTGGCGGTCCAGCGCTTAGGACTCGGTGCTTTCACGGCCAGGGCCACGCGGCGCGGCAAAAGAAAAAAAGAAAACACAAACATCCACGTTTATCTAAAACAATGTTGTGGAGTCCTTTGGATTTTCTTACATTTGAAAATCTTTTTTAATTGGATTCTAGGGATGATGGTTTTTTGAGGTCTTGGGATGTCATCTTCTTGGATGTGGAAGATGATTCTAAGTTCTAGGATAAATACAAAAACCTTCTTGATACTTTTTAAGCTTCCTTTCTGCTTATTATATGAGTTATATTCATGGAAAGATATATTTCTCCTAGGCTTAATACCTGTTACTTGCTGGGTAAAAATATGAATGAGCACAATAATGAAACTCTTTTACACTTACTATTTTGCTGTCTGCTTTGTACCGGTTTTCATTGAAATACTTGTCTATATATGTTGTGGCTACCTATACATTCACATTTGTTGCATTCTGTTGCTTGTTGTGCATTTTTTACTGATTTATCGTCTCTGTCTGTATGCATTGGCTAGGAATTCATTCACCTCTATCACCTCCATCGTGTTTTTTGGTTAATAGTATTCACTAAAATAGAGTGGGCAAAATTCACTTTCATAATATTGCATGTATGGTACAGAATGTCATTTGTTAGTAAATTCATTAGGCTTTGATACTTGCCCACATACCCCAGTTTTCATTAATATCTATGGATTTCTTTTTCGTTACGTAACATGTTTTTCATGATTTTTCTTTGTCTTTCTAGAACTTATTGTATCTTCCTCCATATAAATCATACGCAATAGATCAGCTTATTCATCTATTAATTATTACTGCTATTATTATTGGTGGTGGTGTTATAACCACTTTATAGATGAGTAATCTGAAGTAATCAGATAACTTTTCTCTTTCCAAAAGCACTTAAGAAATCCACTTTCGGGTAATCATTTTGAGGTAGGATGAGAAACCAGGCTTGAAGAGGGCAAACATGACTCTTTCAGTTCACCAGTTGGACTGAGCTATACGTCAACTCTAGGTAATAGCGTGGGAACTGCACAAGCAAAGGGAGACACTGAAGATGACAATGGTAATGGCCGTACTGTTTTCTAATGGACAAAAAAAATGCTTATATTATAAGTTCTATTTCTCCTGCTTTCTGGCACTATCATGCTCAGAGTGGAGTCCTGGCAAGGAAGTCAGGATACTTAGGTTCTGAAACCTGGTAATGACACTAACATAATGAGAGAACCTGAACAAGTCAACCCGACCTCTCTGAGCCTCAGTTTCCTTACTCGTGAAATGAGACTGAAAAAAGAGAAAGTTCTCTAAGGGCCTCCTAGTTCTAAAATGCTTCCAGTCTAGGAAATAGCATAGAAGTCAATACGAGTGCAGGCTGAAGGGAAAGACAGGGCAGGGAGAAGGTTGCTTCCAGCCTAGAGAACAATGTCTGAACCATACCACTTGGCTCTTCTGCCCATCTGTGCCCAAGATGGGAGCACAGGCAGTTAATACAGAAGAGTGGAAAACTGCTCAGTCCTTACAGCCATCATTAACTGTCTGATTTTGGGTTTCTCAGGAAGGGTCGATAGTAGAGGTGTCCTGAGAGCAAGAACCTTAAGATAATGCTGTTCCTCAAACGTAGTGAGAATTTCTCAACCTCCCTGAGTTTTTCATGACCCTCTTGTTCTTACAGAAAATTTCCAAAATCCATCTCTACTTGGAACTCTAAATTCTCTGCAGCATTCTCTTCCTGTGGTGAGCAATGCAACTTCCCTAACACGAAGTGTCTGCAACTTCTCCAGAGTCTCTGCCCCTGCCGTCAGTTCGGCATCGGCTACCGGTACCTCTTTCCAGACACTCATGGGTAGTGCCTACCTTTACCAACATTCCAGCACGACTATGTTATCTGGAGTTACTGACCACAGCCAGATCTCCACTTCAGCTCCTTCCTATCCAGGTGTTCTTGAGTGGGACATCACAGGAAGCACTGAAAAGAATTCCTCTTCACTCGGAGACTTTACTCTGGCACTCACTGACCGGCACCCAGCTGCTTCCTCCATGTTTATGGCAGCCCAGTATGATAAAACTTCAGACGCCAATAACATGGTCCCTCTATATCCATCACTTTCTGCCAGGCTTGCTCAGGGAGCACCATCTCAGATTCCAAATCAGGGGCATAGCCGCCTGTCACTTCCCTACCAGGAAGGAAGCCAGGTATATTACTATAACCAAGGCACACTGGGGTCTTCACTGTATGGAGAACTTGGCTCCTGCCCGCAATCCTATGGCTCCGCGTCATACACAGGAAGTAGGGCCTCTGCGCAACCGGAAATGGGAATGGGACTGAAGGAGATTCAGCCCACAAATATCCGACCACCAGCTTCCACCTCTGCAATCTGCCACCCTGTGTCTGCTCAACGCATCACAGAAACAAGTTTTCAAGGTGAGTATACAAACGGCAGAGAAAGCTGAAGAATGAGGTCGGCATTCACAAATGGGGTCAAATCGACAGCTGGGAAGGGGTGTAGAGACAGGTAGAATTTAGATCCTGAGCCTTTAGTAACCACTACCTTCGCTCAGTGCCCTCTGTTTTTAGACTCTATGTAAGAACACCTAGGGCTTCCCTGGTGGCGCCGTGGTTAAGAATCCACCTGCCAATGCAATGCGGGGGACACGGGTTCGAGCCCTGGTCTGGGAAGATCCCACATGCCGTGGAGCAACTAAGCCCATGTGCCACAACGACTGAGCCTGCATTCTAGAGCCCGTGAGCCGCAACTACCGAAGCCCACGCGCCTAGAGCGCATGCTCCGCAACAAGAGAAGCCCGCACAGCGCAACCAAGAGTAGACCCCGCTAGCCGCAACTAGAGAAAGCCCGTGCACAGCAATGAAGACCCTGTGCAGCCAAAAAAATAAATACGTAGAATAAATAAGTTCAAACAATCAATCAATAAATAAACGTAAATTAAAAAAAAACAAAAAAACAAAAAAACAAAAAGAACACCTAATGCAGGTGGGAAGGTGGCAGGGACACTGTAAAGGTCATCTATGCTACATGTACAAGAACCCCGAGAGCACACCAATAGGTACCACATTTTTCACTGCTGTAGCCGAGCATTCCCCCTGTACTACCACACTGTAGCACTCCCTTCCCTCGTCTACTGCTACAGTCTCTTTGGAAGGTGTCTCAGAACTCTTGTTATGAGAGTGCCAGTTGAAGTGTCCTCACTTCCGTCATTTATACCAGGATTTAAGACCTTGTGG
Source organism: Balaenoptera physalus (assembly GCF_965194825.1). Classification (NCBI taxonomy): domain Eukaryota; kingdom Metazoa; phylum Chordata; class Mammalia; order Artiodactyla; family Balaenopteridae; genus Balaenoptera; species Balaenoptera physalus. The sequence goes on from NW_028125156.1 coordinate 121,971, forward strand.
TCCGAGATCCTGTCCAGAGAGCAAGCAGGCTAAGACTCTGTCTTTGTTTCTGTATTTCATCAGAAAGGGCTCTACCCCCTCTCCTAGTTCATGGTGTGAAGTGTTCTTAGCCTCTCGGGAAAGTGGGGAGAATTGAAAGGACTCTATATGAGAATGCTAGGCTTTGTAAAACATTTCAGTTGTTTAAAAAGAAGACTCATTTTGTATTGGACTTACAACAGTCCTATGAGATACAAAGAGAGCCAAGGATCAGTGACATGAAATGATCACCAGTTAAGCATTACAACAGTCACCGCTTACCTCGTAGCATAGGGCACTGTCCATGATCCTTAAGAAGAGTTAGTAGAAATGCCTTGCCCATCTTGCCCCTGAACCCCTTGAAAGGTACATGACTGCTGTGTTGGTGTTTAGGGGGAGCATCTCATTTACCAGGGACTGACTTCTCCCTTGATCCCTTTGTAGTGATGGAGCCTTCCCTGGTGATGAAAAATTCCCTGGGATTGCAACCTCCAAGCCAGACGTTTTGTGTGACACAAACTCAAGAACTCCCCAAGTCCTGCAGTAGCAGAAACAGTCACATACTTGAGAGTAACCCACCATCTGAACTTGGGGACATTTCAGTGACAGCTCCAGTCCAGAGTGCCAGGCGTCTCCTGGCCCTGCCTCCAGCTCCAAGCCAGGGACAAACAGAGAGTAAGAACGTGGAGGATATCAAAACCAAGCTGTCAAAGCCTCTGGAGGCCTACCAGATCCCAATAGAAAACCAAGATCCTCCACTACTCCCTTTGGGAATCCCTGATATTCCCCAGCCGCTGGCCTGCACCGATCCCCTCAGCCAAGAGGAGCAGCCTGGTTCTGAAAATGCTGATCTGGGAGAGAACAGCCTGAGTCGTCAGGACCTAGGGACACTTGAAAATGGGACTGAACCTAGCAGTGGTCTTGCAGACATTACTACACTGGCGGAGGATATTCACCTTCCCCAGCTCTTTAATTCTTGGAAAGATCTTGATCGATCCCAAGGTCCCAACGTGATCAAAGCTGAAGACACCAGAGCCATTAAGGTGAATCAGGTGCAGGAAAAGCCAAGTGTCGTAAAGGTTCCCTCTGATCAACCCAGGAAGAACAAACAGAAAGCCTCTGAGCCTATCGGTGGTGCTCCCAAGGCCAAAATCCAGCCAAAGGATCCAGAGTGCCTGTTAGGGGGAGAAGCGGTTATATGCACTGCTGCAGTCAGTGACAGGGCTCCTGCGAACACGGCCAAGCACTCTCAAGGCAAACCTCAGAAAGCTGCATCCGGAAAGATCAGCAAAACTGAGAGCCATGGGCAGGAAAAGACCAAAAGGACCAGAGGAAGAAACAAGGCTGAAGAGAACAAGCAGTCAGGGAACAAAGTCAAGGCAGAAGACAAGCCAGCAATCCCCAACACGAAGCGAAAGGAACACCAAACTGAGCTTCGCCAAGAGAGCTTTCAAAAGCCTCGAACCTCCCTTGGCGTGCGCATGCTGGAGTCTGTGAAGGTTCTTCATGCGCTGGGGAAGAAGAATGAGACGAAAACTGGGCTCTCTTCCTGTCGGCTCTTGGGAAATTCAAGCAACCCCAAAGACCCCCAGCCACCCCCAGCGATCCAGCCACGGCGGCATACCCCACGTGAGGGTAAGAGGCCTGAGAAAACGCAAGTCCAAGCCCAGAAACCAGACAGCAGTGCTGAAACAGAGTGTCCATCTCCATCCCAGTGTGAGCGGCCTCCTCCTGGGAAGGTCAAGTTGATACCTCTGCCTTTTTCTGCCTGGGACAAGCCTCAAGCTCGACCCGCTCCTCGGAGGCCACAGTCTCTGGCCTCACATCGGCCTGCTGTGGCTTACCGTGCCCAGCCTGGTTCTACTGACTCAGCTCAACCTGCTGCAGTCAATTCATCCCAGCCAGCTCCTGCCTCTTTGCCAGGTCCCGCCAAACCAGCTCAGCCAACTGTGGCCAACCCAACCCAACCGGCTTGGACCAACCATACCCAGCCTCGTGTCCCTCAGCCTGCTGCTCCTAGGCCTGCACCCTACAAAACTTCATCTGGCGCTTCTCTCCAGCGCGAGCCTGTTCCCCCTGCTGTGACTAAGCGCCAGTCCCCACCCAAGCTCCAAACCCAACTTCTACTCCAAGACTTCAGCAAGCAACGAGTTCCATGGAGGGAACCCAACGTGCCTGAGCCAGTCATGTCAAAGCCCATCGAACAAGAGCAGAGGCCAGAGCGAGAGGCCATGAAGAGGCGGGCTCAACAACAACGGGAGAATGCTGCCAGATACACCTCTTCGGGGAAGCTGCAATTTTTCACCCAGAGGGACAAAGAAATGGAAATTGCTGACTACTACGGATACGTCAGGTGACAGCTGCTAGGATTCTTGCTGCCACCTTGGCTACCAGCGGTTCTTCCATACATAGGTAAGATAGGTATAGAACCGAATAAGTAAATGGAATAGAAATAATAGATGAGTAATAAACCTTTCGAATTTTGAGATGCTGCTAACTGGGGCGTGAGAAAGGAAGGACTGAAAGTTGGATGGGAGAATGAAGGAAAGGGGTAAAAACTGAGGAAAGAGGAAGGAACTTGGCCCAGGGCTAGGAAGGCCAAAAGAGACGTATGGATTTAGGAAAGGAAGCAGGAGTGAGGATGAAATGGCAGAAGTAAAAAGCAGGGTCAGGGGTCTGGGTTGAAAGAACACAATTGGAGTAGAGTTGAAGGTGACAGGAGATGAGTCTAGGTTTACTAGGAGAAATAGAAACAAAGTCTCTCGGGGAGGTTGGCCTTAAGTCTCACAACCACCAGATAGGTATTTCAGAAAACAAGAGGTTCACGACACATCTCTGAAAGGTTTGAGTTGCCTTATTCAGGTGTGATTATAGTGGGGGAATAGGCAAATCTACCAGAGAAGTGGCTAGGGCTCAGAGTCCTCCTAGGGGCAGCTGACGACAGGGCCAGAGCCAAGGGAACTGCTGTATCAGGAGGCCCACGAACAAATCAGGGGCATAGCCGCCTGTCACTTCCCTACCAGGAAGGAAGCCAGGTATATTACTATAACCAAGGCACACTGGGGTCTTCACTGTATGGAGAACTTGGCTCCTGCCCGCAATCCTATGGCTCCGCGTCATACACAGGAAGTAGGGCCTCTGCGCAACCAGAAATGGGAATGGGACTGAAGGAGATTCAGCCCGCAAATATCCGACCACCAGCTTCCACCTCTGCAATCTGCCACCCTGTGTCTGCTCAACGCATCACAGAAACAAGTTTTCAAGGTGAGTATACAAACGGCAGAGAAAGTTGAAGAATGAGGTCGGCATTCACAAACGGGGTCAAATCGACAGCTGGGAAGGGGTGTAGAGACAGGTAGAATTTAGATCCTGAGCCTTTAATAACCACTACCTTCTCTCAGTGCTCTCTGTTTTTAGACTCTATATAAGAACAGCTAGGGCTTCCCTGGTGGCGCCTGCCAATGCAGGGGACACGGCTTCGAGCCCCGGTCTGCGAAGATCCCACATGCCGTGCAGCAACTAAGCGCATGTGCCACAACGACTGAGCCTGCATTCCAGAGCCCGTGAGCCGCAACTACCGAAGCCCACGCGCCTACAGCCCATGCTCCGCAACAAGAGAGGCCACCGCGATGAGAAGCCCGCACACCGCAACCAAGAGTAGACCCCGCTAGCCGCAACTAGAGAAAGCCCGTGCACACCAATGAGGACCCAGTGCAGCCAAAAAAATAAATACGTAGAATAAATAAGTTCAATCAATCAATCAATCAATAAACGTAAATTAAAAAAAAAAAACAAACAAAAAAACAGAACACCTAATGCAGGTGGGAAGGTGGGAGGGACACTGTAAAGGTCATCTATGCTACATGTACAAGAACCCCAAGAGCACACCAATAGGTACCACATTTTTCACTGCTGTAGCCGAGCATTCCCCCTGTACTACCACACTGTAGCACTCCCTTCCCTCGTCTACTGCTACAGTCTCTTTGGAAGGTGTTTCAGAACTCTTGTTATGAGAGTGCCAGTTGAACTGTCCTCACTTCCGTCATTTATACCAGGATTTAAGACCTTGTGGTCCGAGATCCTGTCCAGAGAGCAAGCAGGCTAAGACTCTGTCTTTGTTTCTATATTTCATCAGAAAGGGCTCTACCCCCTCTCCTAGTTCATGGTGTGAAGTGTTCTTAGCCTCTCGGGAAAGTGGGGAGAATTCAAAGGACTCTCTATGAGAATGCTAGGCTTTGTAAAACATTTCAGTTTTTTAAAAAGAAGACTCATTTTGTATTGGACTTACAACAGTCCTATGAGATACAAAGAGAGCCAAGGATCAGTGACATGAAATGATCACCAGTAAGAATTACAACAGTCACCGCTTACCTCGTAGCATAGGGCACTGTCCATGATCCTTAAGAAGAGTTAGTAGAAATGCCTTGCCCATCTTGCCCCTGAACCCCTTGAAAGGTACACGACTGCTGTGTTGGTGTTTAGGGGGAGCATCTCACTTACCCGGGACTGACTTCAACCTTGATTCCTCTGTAGTGATGGAGACTTCCCCGCTGATGAAAAATTCCCTGGGATTGCAACCTCCAAGCCAGACCGCTTTCCTATGGAATGACAGAGAACTTCAGAGAACTTGTCAAGATGAAACACCAGTCAGTCTGCGGGAGAAAGGGAAGAAGAGAACGATGGAAATCGTTTCTGGGAAACTATTTTTACATTATGTTTTGTTTGTTCCTGGTAAATAAACTGAAATCTTCTTAACATTCAAACAAAATCTAAACCACTAAATTCAACAACACAGGAGTATAACTTTTGAAAAAAATTTCTTTGGCTGCGCAGCATGTGGGATCTTAGCTCCCCAACCAGGGATTGAACCCACGCCTGCTGCATTGGAAGCGCAGAGTCTTCACCACTGGACCACCAGGGAAGTCCCAGGAATAGAACTTTTAAAGGAGAAGGTATAAACCCCTGGGTTATATGAACTGGAGATTTTTAGTAAGAAGTCAATAGATCTTTTGTTAGGCACATTTTATGTTAGGCTGTCTCCCTGCACAGGACGCAGGCGCCTTGAAAATGGAAATCACATCCCTCTATAGTACGTCCCTCTTCTTTCTGCTTTGCAGTTTGCTGCTCCACTTGTTCAACCCCACCTAGTAATAACCTATACTTCCCTTGTTCCTGTTTTCCCATCTGGAAAACAGACAAAAGGCAACCAAACAACGCAAAGGTCTCAACAAATAAGGGATACCCAAAACCAGAGATGGCCAGAACTTCTGTATCCCTCATGAAACCTAGCCCGGTGTTCAATACTTAGGTATCATTAATACATGCGTGTTGACTGAAACAGTTGAAACGCAATTCTTCCACTTCCCAGTTTAGTTTTAGTCCTCATACAAAACCTGATCATCAAATTCCTTAATGCTAGGAATCACAGTGAAAAATAATTTCTCAACTGACTTCTGTCAGATGAGTGAGAACTAAGGTTAATTCAGTGTATCTGAAGCATAGAAAGTGAGGGCAAACGTGGCACAAGATGGGGCTAGAGAAGCAGAGAGGATTCTAGAGCACGCAGAGTCTTAAAGGCCACCAGTGTGTTTTCTATTCTCAAAACAATGTTTGTGAGCGATGTTTATGAGCAATGTTCCAACTTGCTTTGAAGCTTTCTTGTGTGAAGAATGGATTGGAGGGAAACAAGATATATGGACACTAGTTAGGACCTAATCGCAACAGACAGGCAAGTTCAGTATTAGGATGTTGAGGGAGAGCTGACAGATTCCAAAGAAATTCAGGAGATAAACTGAAGCGGGCTTCATGGGGTATGAGATGGAGGAAAGGAAGGTCTTAGGGAATTAAAGGGTTTACTGCACACATGAGCAGAGTCTCAAAATTAATCATTTGAACGTACAGAGGTGGATCTCCCAAATGACACCGGTTAGGAAGCAACGGTACGCCCTGTAGAATTCCTAGAGACAGCACAAATCAACTGTTTCGATGGAAAATTCGGCGGGACCCTTGATTTCCATGGGAATATAGAGAAAAGAGACACTGATCTGGCTTGCAGGTATTTAGGAAGTTGTTAGTCTGACATCACATACTAGTCTCATGTAAGTAGGCCGTCTGAAGTATGAAGCTTAGGGGGAAAACCTTGAAGAAAACTTAAAAGCTTAAGCCACACCTCTATACTACACCACCTTTCACAGTTTCTTCTCAGATAAGCAGCATCCCCATCAGTGAAGAAACTCACATCCCATAATAGGAACAACAGGCCTAAAAATTAAATGTGTGTCTTTGGAGGTCCCATCTATGCGATATCTTCCTGGTACCAGAAAAGTCCCCAGGAAGATCGATCTTTGCACCCCTGAAAGCTTACCACCAAGGAAAATGACTAGGTCCATAGATTTCCTCCCTCAAACCAGCCTACCTCACACATAAATCACTAGCAACTCAGCCCTTAACTCACATTATCACAGTCACAAGAGTGGTTAGGGAGAAAAGCACTAACCAGGGGAACTAACACAGAGGCAATCCAGGCCAAGCTGGGCTGGTGGCAGATATCTGCTCCTTACGCTCGGGTGCATAATGCGACTCACCACAATGCCTTTTTCACAGACCCTTTTTAAAGTTTCTCCACAAAATCCAACAGCTCAAGTTAGCTCATGACGCTTCAAGGTAAACAATCGTCAAGAGAAAAACATGCAATATGTCTTACAATGTTGGATTCCTTACAAATAGGACAAGGAAATAACCATGTAGACAAAACCAGAGCATTTGAAAACATCTGCGTTCTACAAACATACCAGTGAATGCTATAAATAAGGTAATATGACATAAAACAAAATGAAAACTAGATGTGAGACTGTTCTCTTCAGTGTACAGACTTCATGGCAGTTGCTGCACGATCTAGCTACTTATATCTACAACTCTCTGTTCTGTTAATACAAAATGAGGCCCAAGTGTGTCAACTTGTTTCCCACAGAAACCAAAAAACCTACATGCATCTCTTTTCTCCGGTGCCCTTTCACCTTACCTGCTCCCAGTTCTCCACCAATGTCCTCCTCTTTCTCTAATTATTCTCCTCTTCATTGTGCTTGGCCTTGCACCCAAGCATGCAAGACAGAGAGTCCTAGAGGTCCGAGATTCTAGAGGGGCTGTTTGCAAGGGGGAGGAGATTACGGTAACTGCCACACTGTATATACTTCTGTGCAAAGAAAGAGGGACAGTGTTCAGAATGTCTCTCACATATAAAAAGAGCTGGATGGCAGGATACCTGTGTGGCCCAAGGAACTAGAGCTAGCAAATCATGGGCAAAACAATTGCAACCAAAGGCTGGAAGAGGAAAGGTCTGCAACCAGCTCTGTCTCCTAGCTCTCTGGTATTTGCTGCCAATGGGCAGAGTCTATTTCGTGAAGCATCAAGCACTGAAAAGAAGACTCCTGCTGCTGGAAGTTGACAGGAAGGAACATCCAATGCAAGATCAAGGCTTGTCCTAGAAGCAATGCCCATAATGGAAGAAAAAAAAAAAAAAAAAAGAAAGCGGAAGAGAAATGTTAAGTCGCAAGTCCAACCTGGCCCCCAGCCTAGCCCAGCCCAAGGAAGGTAGGAGTCAAGGAGAAGAAACTAAAAGAGAAGAGCCTTGGACCACAACATTCTCCACAGGGTACACTCAACAAACTTCACCCTGCTCTTTAACCAAGTTACAACTGTAATAGTTCAAACTACATGGCTCTTTCCTTCCTAAGGATACTAGTTAAATAAGATCTATATAGCTCTAAGTATATGATACATAAAATAGAATACTCTGTAGAATATAAGTAACTGTTAGTTAATTATATTAATGAACGTCTGTAAGAAATGTTGCAATGATTTCCCTAATGGAAGAGCCTGGGGGAGGTAAATCTGTCTTCTAGGATTTCCTCCCCAGAGCTCAGAAATTGAGGGGTTGTTTTAGCTCTCCTACGCTCTCTTCACCCAAGCCCGCCCTCCTGTTGGGGATCGGACCTCCCTATTGGCTAGCTCATACCTTTCAACTGCCTGCTTTGTGACATCACTCTCCTACCAAACCTACTACCACTTGGTAGAGGTCTTGGGGTTTCCGTGGAGCCGTTTGGACCAGTAACCAGTGACCTTTGTACTGGACACGTGCGCCGTTCAGCTGCAGCCACTCAGACATCCTCTAGTGTTGTCTCCTCATCCCTTGTACCTGCAGTTGATGTCTCCTCTTCTCTGACCATGTCAGGTAAGAAAAGAAACTTTGGAAAGTTTTGCGTTCGATTTCTTTTGCCCCTAAATTGAGGAGGAGATTCAAAATAGCGTGGAATAATGAGGGAAAGTATTGAACTACAAGTCTGGAGACCTAATTTCAGTTTTGACTTTGACGTTTACTGTCTGTGTGACTTTGGACAAATCACTGACTGCCTCACAAAGCCTGCTGCTTTCCTTATCTGTTACGTTAGGATACCACATTGGGTTGATCACTCTGATCCCCTTCTTTTCCAATATTGAGCCTTAAAGGGTACCCATGTAGAAAATGAAATCAGAGACTTCTCAAAAGAGTGTTTCAACAGAAACATAGAAAAGCCAGGTGACACAGAAAACTAGCGATATATACCAAGATGTTTCATCTCCAATGGTCTCCCTCCACTAGTATTTCGACTAGTTGAAAAGAGAGAATAGGGAGAGAGGATGGAGAGTACTGGGCTATATAGGGAGGCACAGAGTCAAACGTAAGCAAGTTTAGGATTGTTTTCATTAGCACAGGCCAACAGGAACCAAGAGATGGGAAAAAAATATAAGAATGAAGAGGGAAAGCATAGAGGAGCTCTCAAGAAAGAGGCAGTTTGCCATGGAATGTTGATGGGAGCCAAAGATTTTAAATTAAAGCAGAAACAGCACAGAGGGAAATCTGCTCAGAGCAGGGCAAAACAAAGCTGATGGTAGCAAATCCTTACATTAACAGACTAAGAAGGAAAGTAAGGCCAGAACAGGGGATCACCAGGAAGGGCAGCCTATCAGAAAAGTCATACTCCGTTTTCCTTCTTTTATTGCCTCTCTGAATACAGCTGGCACTTGACAGTTTGGAATAGAAACATTTTAGAAGTATGTTTTAGAAATGATGCTTCCTAGAAACCAGAAACCAAAGTGGTTATCTAGGGGGCTGCTTTTCAGTGTTCTATTCTTTCTAATTTTTAAACTAGGTAGACATTTGACCAATTAAACATTTTAAATGATATCTTCTACATTGAATCAGAAGGACTATTTCCTTTGTGTGATATGTAGCTTCTAAGGCAAGGTTGCTTTTCAATTTTTACAGTTATTTCCTTCCTAACACAGAGAGCACATTGATCAACAGCCATCGTTCGCTTGTAGATCTTAGCTACCGGAGAAGAAAAAGAAAAAGTCAAGCCCCCACATCTCTAATTCCCCATTTAGGGAATTCCCTGGCGGTCCAGCGCTTAGGACTCGGTGCTTTCACGGCCAGGGCCACGCGGCGCGGCAAAAGAAAAAAAGAAAACACAAACATCCACGTTTATCTAAAACAATGTTGTGGAGTCCTTTGGATTTTCTTACATTTGAAAATCTTTTTTAATTGGATTCTAGGGATGATGGTTTTTTGAGGTCTTGGGATGTCATCTTCTTGGATGTGGAAGATGATTCTAAGTTCTAGGATAAATACAAAAACCTTCTTGATACTTTTTAAGCTTCCTTTCTGCTTATTATATGAGTTATATTCATGGAAAGATATATTTCTCCTAGGCTTAATACCTGTTACTTGCTGGGTAAAAATATGAATGAGCACAATAATGAAACTCTTTTACACTTACTATTTTGCTGTCTGCTTTGTACCGGTTTTCATTGAAATACTTGTCTATATATGTTGTGGCTACCTATACATTCACATTTGTTGCATTCTGTTGCTTGTTGTGCATTTTTTACTGATTTATCGTCTCTGTCTGTATGCATTGGCTAGGAATTCATTCACCTCTATCACCTCCATCGTGTTTTTTGGTTAATAGTATTCACTAAAATAGAGTGGGCAAAATTCACTTTCATAATATTGCATGTATGGTACAGAATGTCATTTGTTAGTAAATTCATTAGGCTTTGATACTTGCCCACATACCCCAGTTTTCATTAATATCTATGGATTTCTTTTTCGTTACGTAACATGTTTTTCATGATTTTTCTTTGTCTTTCTAGAACTTATTGTATCTTCCTCCATATAAATCATACGCAATAGATCAGCTTATTCATCTATTAATTATTACTGCTATTATTATTGGTGGTGGTGTTATAACCACTTTATAGATGAGTAATCTGAAGTAATCAGATAACTTTTCTCTTTCCAAAAGCACTTAAGAAATCCACTTTCGGGTAATCATTTTGAGGTAGGATGAGAAACCAGGCTTGAAGAGGGCAAACATGACTCTTTCAGTTCACCAGTTGGACTGAGCTATACGTCAACTCTAGGTAATAGCGTGGGAACTGCACAAGCAAAGGGAGACACTGAAGATGACAATGGTAATGGCCGTACTGTTTTCTAATGGACAAAAAAAATGCTTATATTATAAGTTCTATTTCTCCTGCTTTCTGGCACTATCATGCTCAGAGTGGAGTCCTGGCAAGGAAGTCAGGATACTTAGGTTCTGAAACCTGGTAATGACACTAACATAATGAGAGAACCTGAACAAGTCAACCCGACCTCTCTGAGCCTCAGTTTCCTTACTCGTGAAATGAGACTGAAAAAAGAGAAAGTTCTCTAAGGGCCTCCTAGTTCTAAAATGCTTCCAGTCTAGGAAATAGCATAGAAGTCAATACGAGTGCAGGCTGAAGGGAAAGACAGGGCAGGGAGAAGGTTGCTTCCAGCCTAGAGAACAATGTCTGAACCATACCACTTGGCTCTTCTGCCCATCTGTGCCCAAGATGGGAGCACAGGCAGTTAATACAGAAGAGTGGAAAACTGCTCAGTCCTTACAGCCATCATTAACTGTCTGATTTTGGGTTTCTCAGGAAGGGTCGATAGTAGAGGTGTCCTGAGAGCAAGAACCTTAAGATAATGCTGTTCCTCAAACGTAGTGAGAATTTCTCAACCTCCCTGAGTTTTTCATGACCCTCTTGTTCTTACAGAAAATTTCCAAAATCCATCTCTACTTGGAACTCTAAATTCTCTGCAGCATTGTCTTCCTGTGGTGAGCAATGCAACTTCCCTAACACGAAGTGTCTGCAACTTCTCCAGAGTCTCTGCCCCTGCCGTCAGTTCGGCATCGGCTACCGGTACCTCTTTCCAGACACTCATGGGTAGTGCCTACCTTTACCAACATTCCAGCACGACTATGTTATCTGGAGTTACTGACCACAGCCAGATCTCCACTTCAGCTCCTTCCTATCCAGGTGTTCTTGAGTGGGACATCACAGGAAGCACTGAAAAGAATTCCTCTTCACTCGGAGACTTTACTCTGGCACTCACTGACCGGCACCCAGCTGCTTCCTCCATGTTTATGGCAGCCCAGTATGATAAAACTTCAGACGCCAATAACATGGTCCCTCTATATCCATCACTTTCTGCCAGGCTTGCTCAGGGAGCACCATCTCAGATTCCAAATCAGGGGCATAGCCGCCTGTCACTTCCCTACCAGGAAGGAAGCCAGGTATATTACTATAACCAAGGCACACTGGGGTCTTCACTGTATGGAGAACTTGGCTCCTGCCCGCAATCCTATGGCTCCGCGTCATACACAGGAAGTAGGGCCTCTGCGCAACCAGAAATGGGAATGGGACTGAAGGAGATTCAGCCCACAAATATCCGACCACCAGCTTCCACCTCTGCAATCTGCCACCCTGTGTCTGCTCAACGCATCACAGAAACAAGTTTTCAAGGTGAGTATACAAACGGCAGAGAAAGCTGAAGAATGAGGTCGGCATTCACAAATGGGGTCAAATCGACAGCTGGGAAGGGGTGTAGAGACAGGTAGAATTTAGATCCTGAGCCTTTAGTAACCACTACCTTCGCTCAGTGCCCTCTGTTTTTAGACTCTATGTAAGAACACCTAGGGCTTCCCTGGTGGCGCCGTGGTTAAGAATCCGCCTGCCAATGCAATGCGGGGGACACGGGTTCGAGCCCTGGTCTGGGAAGATCCCACATGCCGTGGAGCAACTAAGCCCATGTGCCACAACGACTGAGCCTGCATTCTAGAGCCCGTGAGCCGCAACTACCGAAGCCCACGCGCCTAGAGCGCATGCTCCGCAACAAGAGAAGCCCGCACACCGCAACCAAGAGTAGACCCCGCTAGCCGCAACTAGAGAAAGCCCGTGCACAGCAATGAAGACCCTGTGCAGCCAAAAAAATAAATACGTAGAATAAATAAGTTCAAACAATCAATCAATAAATAAACGTAAATTAAAAAAAACAAAAAAACAAAAAGAACACCTAATGCAGGTGGGAAGGTGGCAGGGACACTGTAAAGGTCATCTATGCTACATGTACAAGAACCCCGAGAGCACACCAATAGGTACCACATTTTTCACTGCTGTAGCCGAGCATTCCCCCTGTACTACCACACTGTAGCACTCCCTTCCCTCGTCTACTGCTACAGTCTCTTTGGAAGGTGTCTCAGAACTCTTGTTATGAGAGTGCCAGTTGAAGTGTCCTCACTTCCGTCATTTATACCAGGATTTAAGACCTTGTGGTCCGAGATCCTGTCCAGAGAGCAAGCAGGCTAAGACTCTGTCTTTGTTTCTGTATTTCATCAGAAAGGGCTCTACCCCCTCTCCTAGTTCATGGTGTGAAGTGTTCTTAGCCTCTCGGGAAGTGGGGAGAATTCAAAGGACTCTCTATGAGAATGCTAGGCTTTGTAAAACATTTCAGTTTTTTAAAAAGAAGACTCATTTTGTATTGGACTTACAACAGTCCTATGAGATACAAAGAGAGCCAAGGATCAGTGACATGAAATGATCACCAGTAAGAATTACAACAGTCACCGCTTACCTCGTAGCATAGGGCACTGTCCATGATCCTTAAGAAGAGTTAGTAGAAATGCCTTGCCCATCTTGCCCCTGAACCCCTTGAAAGGTACACGACTGCTGTGTTGGTGTTTAGGGGGAGCATCTCACTTACCCGGGACTGACTTCAACCTTGATTCCTCTGTAGTGATGGAGACTTCCCCGCTGATGAAAAATTCCCTGGGATTGCAACCTCCAAGCCAGACCGCTTTCCTATGGAATGACAGAGAACTTCAGAGAACTTGTCAAGATGAAACACCAGTCAGTCTGCGGGAGAAAGGGAAGAAGAGAACGATGGAAATCGTTTCTGGGAAACTATTTTTACATTATGTTTTGTTTGTTCCTGGTAAATAAACTGAAATCTTCTTAACATTCAACAAAATCTAAACCACTAAATTCAACAACACAGGAGTATAACTTTTGAAAAAAATTTCTTTGGCTGCGCAGCATGTGGGATCTTAGCTCCCCAACCAGGATTGAACCCACGCCTGCTGCATTGGAAGCGCAGAGTCTTCAACCACTGGACCACCAGGGAAGTCCCAGGAATAGGAACTTTTAAAGGAGAAGGTATAAACCCCTGGGTTATATGAACTGGAGATTTTTAGTAAGAAGTCAATAGATCTTTTGTTAGGCACATTTTATGTTAGGCTGTCTCCCTGCACAGGACGCAGGCGCCTTGAAAATGGAAATCACATCCCTCTATAGTACGTCCCTCTTCTTTCTGCTTTGCAGTTTGCTGCTCCACTTGTTCAACCCCACCTAGTAATAACCTATACTTCCCTTGTTCCTGTTTTCCCATCTGGAAAACAGACAAAAGGCAACCAAACAACGCAAAGGTCTCAACAAATAAGGGATACCCAAAACCAGAGATGGCCAGAACTTCTGTATCCCTCATGAAACCTAGCCCGGTGTTCAATACTTAGGTATCATTAATACATGCGTGTTGACTGAAACAGTTGAAACGCAATTCTTCCACTTCCCAGTTTAGTTTTAGTCCTCATACAAAACCTGATCATCAAATTCCTTAATGCTAGGAATCACAGTGAAAAATAATTTCTCAACTGACTTCTGTCAGATGAGTGAGAACTAAGGTTAATTCAGTGTATCTGAAGCATAGAAAGTGAGGGCAAACGTGGCACAAGATGGGGCTAGAGAAGCAGAGAGGATTCTAGAGCACGCAGAGTCTTAAAGGCCACCAGTGTGTTTTCTATTCTCAAAACAATGTTTGTGAGCGATGTTTATGAGCAATGTTCCAACTTGCTTTGAAGCTTTCTTGTGTGAAGAATGGATTGGAGGGAAACAAGATATATGGACACTAGTTAGGACCTAATCGCAACAGACAGGCAAGTTCAGTATTAGGATGTTGAGGGAGAGCTGACAGATTCCAAAGAAATTCAGGAGATAAACTGAAGCGGGCTTCATGGGGTATGAGATGGAGGAAAGGAAGGTCTTAGGGAATTAAAGGGTTTACTGCACACATGAGCAGAGTCTCAAAATTAATCATTTGAACGTACAGAGGTGGATCTCCCAAATGACACCGGTTAGGAAGCAACGGTACGCCCTGTAGAATTCCTAGAGACAGCACAAATCAACTGTTTTCGATGGAAAATTCGGCGGGACCCCTTGATTTCCATGGGAATATAGAGAAAAGAGACACTGATCTGGCTTGCAGGTATTTAGGAAGTTGTTAGCCTGACATCACATACTAGTCTCATGTAAGTAGGCCGTCTGAAGTATGAAGCTTAGGGGGAAAACCTTGAAGAAAACTTAAAAGCTTAAGCCACACCTCTATACTACACCACCTTTCACAGTTTCTTCTCAGATAAGCAGCATCCCCATCAGTGAAGAAACTCACATCCCATAATAGGAACAACAGGCCTAAAAATTAAAATGTGTGTCTTTGGAGGTCCCATCTATGCGATATCTTCCTGGTACCAGAAAAGTCCCCAGGAAGATCGATCTTTGCACCCCTGAAAGCTTACCACCAAGGAAAATGACTAGGTCCATAGATTTCCTCCCTCAAACCAGCCTACCTCACACATAAATCACTAGCAACTCAGCCCTTAACTCACATTATCACAGTCACAAGAGTGGTTAGGGAGAAAAGCACTAACCAGGGGAACTAACACAGAGGCAATCCAGGCCAAGCTGGGCTGGTGGCAGATATCTGCTCCTTACGCTCGGGTGCATAATGCGACTCACCACAATGCCTTTTTCACAGACCCTTTTTAAAGTTTCTCCACAAAATCCAACAGCTCAAGTTAGCTCATGACGCTTCAAGGTAAACAATCGTCAAGAGAAAAACATGCAATATGTCTTACAATGTTGGATTCCTTACAAATAGGACAAGGAAATAACCATGTAGACAAAACCAGAGCATTTGAAAACATCTGCGTTCTACAAACATACCAGTGAATGCTATAAATAAGGTAATATGACATAAAACAAAATGAAAACTAGATGTGAGACTGTTTCTCTTCAGTGTACAGACTTCATGGCAGTTGCTGCACGATCTAGCTACTTATATCTACAACTCTCTGTTCTGTTAATACAAAATGAGGCCCAAGTGTGTCAACTTGTTTCCCACAGAAACCAAAAAACCTACATGCATCTCTTTTCTCCGGTGCCCTTTCACCTTACCTGCTCCCAGTTCTCCACCAATGTCCTCCTCTTTCTCTAATTATTCTCCTCTTCATTGTGCTTGGCCTTGCACCCAAGCATGCAAGACAGAGAGTCCTAGAGGTCCGAGATTCTAGAGGGGCTGTTTGCAAGGGGGAGGAGATTACGGTAACTGCCACACTGTATATACTCTGTGCAAAGAAAGAGGGACAGTGTTCAGAATGTCTCTCACATATAAAAAGAGCTGGATGGCAGGATACCTGTGTGGCCCAAGGAACTAGAGCTAGCAAATCATGGGCAAAACAATTGCAACCAAAGGCTGGAAGAGGAAAGGTCTGCAACCAGCTCTGTCTCCTAGCTCTCTGGTATTTGCTGCCAATGGGCAGAGTCTATTTCGTGAAGCATCAAGCACTGAAAAAGAAGACTCCTGCTGCTGGAAGTTGACAGAAGGAACATCCAATGCAAGATCAAGGCTTGTCCTAGAAGCAATGCCCATAATGGAAGAAAAAAAAAAAAAAAAAGAAAGCGGAAGAGAAATGTTAAGTCGCAAGTCCAACCTGGCCCCCAGCCTAGCCCAGCCCAAGGAAGGTAGGAGTCAAGGAGAAGAAACTAAAAGAGAAGAGCCTTGGACCACAACATTCTCCACAGGGTACACTCAACAAACTTCACCCTGCTCTTTAACCAAGTTACAACTGTAATAGTTCAAACTACATGGCTCTTTCCTTCCTAAGGATACTAGTTAAATAAGATCTATATAGCTCTAAGTATATGATACATAAAATAGAATACTCTGTAGAATATAAGTAACTGTTAGTTAATTATATTAATGAACGTCTGTAAGAAATGTTGCAATGATTTCCCTAATGGAAGAGCCTGGGGAGGTAAATCTGTCTTCTAGGATTTCCTCCCCAGAGCTCAGAAATTGAGGGGTTGTTTTAGCTCTCCTACGCTCTCTTCACCCAAGCCCGCCCTCCTGTTGGGGATCGGACCTCCCTATTGGCTAGCTCATACCTTTCAACTGCCTGCTTTGTGACATCACTCTCCTACCAAACCTACTACCACTTGGTAGAGGTCTTGGGGTTTCCGTGGAGCCGTTTGGACCAGTAACCAGTGACCTTTGTACTGGACACGTGCGCCGTTCAGCTGCAGCCACTCAGACATCCTCTAGTGTTGTCTCCTCATCCCTTGTACCTGCAGTTGATGTCTCCTCTTCTCTGACCATGTCAGGTAAGAAAAGAAACTTTGGAAAGTTTTGCGTTCGATTTCTTTTGCCCCTAAATTGAGGAGGAGATTCAAAATAGCGTGGAATAATGAGGGAAAGTATTGAACTACAAGTCTGGAGACCTAATTTCAGTTTTGACTTTGACGTTTACTGTCTGTGTGACTTTGGACAAATCACTGACTGCCTCACAAAGCCTGCTGCTTTCCTTATCTGTTACGTTAGGATACCACATTGGGTTGATCACTCTGATCCCCTTCTTTTCCAATATTGAGCCTTAAAGGGTACCCATGTAGAAAATGAAATCAGAGACTTCTCAAAAGAGTGTTTCAACAGAAACATAGAAAAGCCAGGTGACACAGAAAACTAGCGATATATACCAAGATGTTTCATCTCCAATGGTCTCCCTCCACTAGTATTTCGACTAGTTGAAAAGAGAGAATAGGGAGAGAGGATGGAGAGTACTGGGCTATATAGGGAGGCACAGAGTCAAACGTAAGCAAGTTTAGGATTGTTTTCATTAGCACAGGCCAACAGGAACCAAGAGATGGGAAAAAAATATAAGAATGAAGAGGGAAAGCATAGAGGAGCTCTCAAGAAAGAGGCAGTTTGCCATGGAATGTTGATGGGAGCCAAAGATTTAAAATTAAAGCAGAAACAGCACAGAGGGAAATCTGCTCAGAGCAGGGCAAAACAAAGCTGATGGTAGCAAATCCTTACATTAACAGACTAAGAAGGAAAGTAAGGCCAGAACAGGGGATCACCAGGAAGGGCAGCCTATCAGAAAAGTCATACTCCGTTTTCCTTCTTTTATTGCCTCTCTGAATACAGCTGGCACTTGACAGTTTGGAATAGAAACATTTTAGAAGTATGTTTTAGAAATGATGCTTCCTAGAAACCAGAAACCAAAGTGGTTATCTAGGGGGCTGCTTTTCAGTGTTCTATTCTTTCTAATTTTAAACTAGGTAGACATTTGACCAATTAAACATTTTAAATGATATCTTCTACATTGAATCAGAAGGACTATTTCCTTTGTGTGATATGTAGCTTCTAAGGCAAGGTTGCTTTTCAATTTTTACAGTTATTTCCTTCCTAACACAGAGAGCACATTGATCAACAGCCATCGTTCGCTTGTAGATCTTAGCTACCGGAGAAGAAAAAGAAAAAGTCAAGCCCCCACATCTCTAATTCCCCATTTAGGGAATTCCCTGGCGGTCCAGCGCTTAGGACTCGGTGCTTTCACGGCCAGGGCCACGCGGCGCGGCAAAAGAAAAAAAGAAAACACAAACATCCACGTTTATCTAAAACAATGTTGTGGAGTCCTTTGGATTTTCTTACATTTGAAATCTTTTTAATTGGATTCTAGGGATGATGGTTTTTTGAGGTCTTGGGATGTCATCTTCTTGGATGTGGAAGATGATTCTAAGTTCTAGGATAAATACAAAAACCTTCTTGATACTTTTTAAGCTTCCTTTCTGCTTATTATATGAGTTATATTCATGGAAAGATATATTTCTCCTAGGCTTAATACCTGTTACTTGCTGGGTAAAAATATGAATGAGCACAATAATGGAAACTCTTTTACACTTACTATTTTGCTGTCTGCTTTGTACCGGTTTTCATTGAAATACTTGTCTATATATGTTGTGGCTACCTATACATTCACATTTGTTGCATTCTGTTGCTTGTTGTGCATTTTTACTGATTTATCGTCTCTGTCTGTATGCATTGGCTAGGAATTCATTCACCTCTATCACCTCCATCGTGTTTTTGGTTAATAGTATTCACTAAAATAGAGTGGGCAAAATTCACTTTCATAATATTGCATGTATGGTACAGAATGTCATTTGTTAGTAAATTCATTAGGCTTTGATACTTGCCCACATACCCCAGTTTTCATTAATATCTATGGATTTCTTTTTCGTTACGTAACATGTTTTTCATGATTTTTCTTTGTCTTTCTAGAACTTATTGTATCTTCCTCCATATAAATCATACGCAATAGATCAGCTTATTCATCTATTAATTATTACTGCTATTATTATTGGTGGTGGTGTTATAACCACTTTATAGATGAGTAATCTGAAGTAATCAGATAACTTTTCTCTTTCCAAAAGCACTTAAGAAATCCACTTTCGGGTAATCATTTTGAGGTAGGATGAGAAACCAGGCTTGAAGAGGGCAAACATGACTCTTTCAGTTCACCAGTTGGACTGAGCTATACGTCAACTCTAGGTAATAGCGTGGGAACTGCACAAGCAAAGGGAGACACTGAAGATGACAATGGTAATGGCCGTACTGTTTTCTAATGGACAAAAAAAATGCTTATATTATAAGTTCTATTTCTCCTGCTTTCTGGCACTATCATGCTCAGAGTGGAGTCCTGGCAAGGAAGTCAGGATACTTAGGTTCTGAAACCTGGTAATGACACTAACATAATGAGAGAACCTGAACAAGTCAACCCGACCTCTCTGAGCCTCAGTTTCCTTACTCGTGAAATGAGACTGAAAAAAGAGAAAGTTCTCTAAGGGCCTCCTAGTTCTAAAATGCTTCCAGTCTAGGAAATAGCATAGAAGTCAATACGAGTGCAGGCTGAAGGGAAAGACAGGGCAGGGAGAAGGTTGCTTCCAGCCTAGAGAACAATGTCTGAACCATACCACTTGGCTCTTCTGCCCATCTGTGCCCAAGATGGGAGCACAGGCAGTTAATACAGAAGAGTGGAAAACTGCTCAGTCCTTACAGCCATCATTAACTGTCTGATTTTGGGTTTCTCAGGAAGGGTCGATAGTAGAGGTGTCCTGAGAGCAAGAACCTTAAGATAATGCTGTTCCTCAAACGTAGTGAGAATTTCTCAACCTCCCTGAGTTTTTCATGACCCTCTTGTTCTTACAGAAAATTTCCAAAATCCATCTCTACTTGGAACTCTAAATTCTCTGCAGCATTGTCTTCCTGTGGTGAGCAATGCAACTTCCCTAACACGAAGTGTCTGCAACTTCTCCAGAGTCTCTGCCCCTGCCGTCAGTTCGGCATCGGCTACCGGTACCTCTTTCCAGACACTCATGGGTAGTGCCTACCTTTACCAACATTCCAGCACGACTATGTTATCTGGAGTTACTGACCACAGCCAGATCTCCACTTCAGCTCCTTCCTATCCAGGTGTTCTTGAGTGGGACATCACAGGAAGCACTGAAAAGAATTCCTCTTCACTCGGAGACTTTACTCTGGCACTCACTGACCGGCACCCAGCTGCTTCCTCCATGTTTATGGCAGCCCAGTATGATAAAACTTCAGACGCCAATAACATGGTCCCTCTATATCCATCACTTTCTGCCAGGCTTGCTCAGGGAGCACCATCTCAGATTCCAAATCAGGGGCATAGCCGCCTGTCACTTCCCTACCAGGAAGGAAGCCAGGTATATTACTATAACCAAGGCACACTGGGGTCTTCACTGTATGGAGAACTTGGCTCCTGCCCGCAATCCTATGGCTCCGCGTCATACACAGGAAGTAGGGCCTCTGCGCAACCAGAAATGGGAATGGGACTGAAGGAGATTCAGCCCACAAATATCCGACCACCAGCTTCCACCTCTGCAATCTGCCACCCTGTGTCTGCTCAACGCATCACAGAAACAAGTTTTCAAGGTGAGTATACAAACGGCAGAGAAAGCTGAAGAATGAGGTCGGCATTCACAAATGGGGTCAAATCGACAGCTGGGAAGGGGTGTAGAGACAGGTAGAATTTAGATCCTGAGCCTTTAGTAACCACTACCTTCGCTCAGTGCCCTCTGTTTTTAGACTCTATGTAAGAACACCTAGGGCTTCCCTGGTGGCGCCGTGGTTAAGAATCCGCCTGCCAATGCAATGCGGGGGACACGGGTTCGAGCCCTGGTCTGGGAAGATCCCACATGCCGTGGAGCAACTAAGCCCATGTGCCACAACGACTGAGCCTGCATTCTAGAGCCCGTGAGCCGCAACTACCGAAGCCCACGCGCCTAGAGCGCATGCTCCGCAACAAGAGAAGCCCGCACACCGCAACCAAGAGTAGACCCCGCTAGCCGCAACTAGAGAAAGCCCGTGCACAGCAATGAAGACCCTGTGCAGCCAAAAAATAAATACGTAGAATAAATAAGTTCAAACAATCAATCAATAAATAAACGTAAATTAAAAAAAACAAAAAAACAAAAAGAACACCTAATGCAGGTGGGAAGGTGGCAGGGACACTGTAAAGGTCATCTATGCTACATGTACAAGAACCCCGAGAGCACACCAATAGGTACCACATTTTTCACTGCTGTAGCCGAGCATTCCCCCTGTACTACCACACTGTAGCACTCCCTTCCCTCGTCTACTGCTACAGTCTCTTTGGAAGGTGTCTCAGAACTCTTGTTATGAGAGTGCCAGTTGAAGTGTCCTCACTTCCGTCATTTATACCAGGATTTAAGACCTTGTGGTCCGAGATCCTGTCCAGAGAGCAAGCAGGCTAAGACTCTGTCTTTGTTTCTGTATTTCATCAGAAAGGGCTCTACCCCCTCTCCTAGTTCATGGTGTGAAGTGTTCTTAGCCTCTCGGGAAAGTGGGGAGAATTCAAAGGACTCTCTATGAGAATGCTAGGCTTTGTAAAACATTTCAGTTTTTTAAAAAGAAGACTCATTTGTATTGGACTTACAACAGTCCTATGAGATACAAAGAGAAGCCAAGGATCAGTGACATGAAATGATCACCAGTAAGAATTACAACAGTCACCGCTTACCTCGTAGCATAGGGCACTGTCCCATGATCCTTAAGAAGAGTTAGTAGAAATGCCTTGCCCATCTTGCCCCTGAACCCCTTGAAAGGTACACGACTGCTGTGTTGGTGTTTAGGGGAGCATCTCACTTACCCGGGACTGACTTCAACCTTGATTCCTCTGTAGTGATGGAGACTTCCCCGCTGATGAAAAATTCCCTGGGATTGCAACCTCCAAGCCAGACCGCTTTCCTATGGAATGACAGAGAACTTCAGAGAACTTGTCAAGATGAAACACCAGTCAGTCTGCGGGAGAAAGGGAAGAAGAGAACGATGGAAATCGTTTCTGGGAAACTATTTTTACATTATGTTTTGTTTGTTCCTGGTAAATAAACTGAAATCTTCTTAACATTCAAACAAAATCTAAACCACTAAATTCAACAACACAGGAGTATAACTTTTGAAAAAAATTTCTTTGGCTGCGCAGCATGTGGGATCTTAGCTCCCCAACCAGGGATTGAACCCACGCCTGCTGCATTGGAAGCGCAGAGTCTTCACCACTGGACCACCAGGGAAGTCCCAGGAATAGAACTTTTAAAGGAGAAGGTATAAACCCCTGGGTTATATGAACTGGAGATTTTTAGTAAGAAGTCAATAGATCTTTTGTTAGGCACATTTTATGTTAGGCTGTCTCCCTGCACAGGACGCAGGCGCCTTGAAAATGGAAATCACATCCCTCTATAGTACGTCCCTCTTCTTTCTGCTTTGCAGTTTGCTGCTCCACTTGTTCAACCCCACCTAGTAATAACCTATACTTCCCTTGTTCCTGTTTTCCCATCTGGAAAACAGACAAAAGGCAACCAAACAACGCAAAGGTCTCAACAAATAAGGGATACCCAAAACCAGAGATGGCCAGAACTTCTGTATCCCTCATGAAACCTAGCCCGGTGTTCAATACTTAGGTATCATTAATACATGCGTGTTGACTGAAACAGTTGAAACGCAATTCTTCCACTTCCCAGTTTAGTTTTAGTCCTCATACAAAACCTGATCATCAAATTCCTTAATGCTAGGAATCACAGTGAAAAATAATTTCTCAACTGACTTCTGTCAGATGAGTGAGAACTAAGGTTAATTCAGTGTATCTGAAGCATAGAAAGTGAGGGCAAACGTGGCACAAGATGGGCTAGAGAAGCAGAGAGGATTCTAGAGCACGCAGAGTCTTAAAGGCCACCAGTGTGTTTTCTATTCTCAAAACAATGTTTGTGAGCGATGTTTATGAGCAATGTTCCAACTTGCTTTGAAGCTTTCTTGTGTGAAGAATGGATTGGAGGGAAACAAGATATATGGACACTAGTTAGGACCTAATCGCAACAGACAGGCAAGTTCAGTATTAGGATGTTGAGGGAGAGCTGACAGATTCCAAAGAAATTCAGGAGATAAACTGAAGCGGGCTTCATGGGGTATGAGATGGAGGAAAGGAAGGTCTTAGGGAATTAAAGGGTTTACTGCACACATGAGCAGAGTCTCAAAATTAATCATTTGAACGTACAGAGGTGGATCTCCCAAATGACACCGGTTAGGAAGCAACGGTACGCCCTGTAGAATTCCTAGAGACAGCACAAATCAACTGTTTCGATGGAAAATTCGGCGGGACCCTTGATTTCCATGGGAATATAGAGAAAAGAGACACTGATCTGGCTTGCAGGTATTTAGGAAGTTGTTAGCCTGACATCACATACTAGTCTCATGTAAGTAGGCCGTCTGAAGTATGAAGCTTAGGGGGAAAACCTTGAAGAAAACTTAAAAGCTTAAGCCACACCTCTATACTACACCACCTTTCACAGTTTCTTCTCAGATAAGCAGCATCCCCATCAGTGAAGAAACTCACATCCCATAATAGGAACAACAGGCCTAAAAATTAAATGTGTGTCTTTGGAGGTCCCATCTATGCGATATCTTCCTGGTACCAGAAAAGTCCCCAGGAAGATCGATCTTTGCACCCCTGAAAGCTTACCACCAAGGAAAATGACTAGGTCCATAGATTTCCTCCCTCAAACCAGCCTACCTCACACATAAATCACTAGCAACTCAGCCCTTAACTCACATTATCACAGTCACAAGAGTGGTTAGGGAGAAAAGCACTAACCAGGGGAACTAACACAGAGGCAATCCAGGCCAAGCTGGGCTGGTGGCAGATATCTGCTCCTTACGCTCGGGTGCATAATGCGACTCACCACAATGCCTTTTTCACAGACCCCTTTTTAAAGTTTCTCCACAAAATCCAACAGCTCAAGTTAGCTCATGACGCTTCAAGGTAAACAATCGTCAAGAGAAAAACATGCAATATGTCTTACAATGTTGGATTCCTTACAAATAGGACAAGGAAATAACCATGTAGACAAAACCAGAGCATTTGAAAACATCTGCGTTCTACAAACATACCAGTGAATGCTATAAATAAGGTAATATGACATAAAACAAAATGAAAACTAGATGTGAGACTGTTCTCTTCAGTGTACAGACTTCATGGCAGTTGCTGCACGATCTAGCTACTTATATTCTACAACTCTCTGTTCTGTTAATAC
Source organism: Balaenoptera physalus (assembly GCF_965194825.1). NCBI lineage: Eukaryota > Metazoa > Chordata > Mammalia > Artiodactyla > Balaenopteridae > Balaenoptera > Balaenoptera physalus. The sequence goes on from NW_028125156.1 coordinate 146,130, forward strand.
AAAATGAGGCCCAAGTGTGTCAACTTGTTTCCCACAGAAACCAAAAACCTACATGCATCTCTTTTCTCCGGTGCCCTTTCACCTTACCTGCTCCCAGTTCTCCACCAATGTCCTCCTCTTTCTCTAATTATTCTCCTCTTCATTGTGCTTGGCCTTGCACCCAAGCATGCAAGACAGAGAGTCCTAGAGGTCCGAGATTCTAGAGGGGCTGTTTGCAAGGGGGAGGAGATTACGGTAACTGCCACACTGTATATACTTCTGTGCAAAGAAAGAGGGACAGTGTTCAGAATGTCTCTCACATATAAAAAGAGCTGGATGGCAGGATACCTGTGTGGCCCAAGGAACTAGAGCTAGCAAATCATGGGCAAAACAATTGCAACCAAAGGCTGGAAGAGGAAAGGTCTGCAACCAGCTCTGTCTCCTAGCTCTCTGGTATTTGCTGCCAATGGGCAGAGTCTATTTCGTGAAGCATCAAGCACTGAAAGAAGACTCCTGCTGCTGGAAGTTGACAGGAAGGAACATCCAATGCAAGATCAAGGCTTGTCCTAGAAGCAATGCCCATAATGGAAGAAAAAAAAAAAAAAAAGAAAGCGGAAGAGAAATGTTAAGTCGCAAGTCCAACCTGGCCCCAGCCTAGCCCAGCCCAAGGAAGGTAGGAGTCAAGGAGAAGAAACTAAAAGAGAAGAGCCTTGGACCACAACATTCTCCACAGGGTACACTCAACAAACTTCACCCTGCTCTTTAACCAAGTTACAACTGTAATAGTTCAAACTACATGGCTCTTTCCTTCCTAAGGATACTAGTTAAATAAGATCTATATAGCTCTAAGTATATGATACATAAAATAGAATACTCTGTAGAATATAAGTAACTGTTAGTTAATTATATTAATGAACGTCTGTAAGAAATGTTGCAATGATTTCCCTAATGGAAGAGCCTGGGGGAGGTAAATCTGTCTTCTAGGATTTCCTCCCCAGAGCTCAGAAATTGAGGGGTTGTTTTTAGCTCTCCTACGCTCTCTTCACCCAAGCCCGCCCTCCTGTTGGGGATCGGACCTCCCCTATTGGCTAGCTCATACCTTTCAACTGCCTGCTTTGTGACATCACTCTCCTACCAAACCTACTACCACTTGGTAGAGGTCTTGGGGTTTCCGTGGAGCCGTTTGGACCAGTAACCAGTGACCTTTGTACTGGACACGTGCGCCGTTCAGCTGCAGCCACTCAGACATCCTCTAGTGTTGTCTCCTCATCCCTTGTACCTGCAGTTGATGTCTCCTCTTCTCTGACCATGTCAGGTAAGAAAAGAAACTTTGGAAAGTTTTGCGTTCGATTTCTTTTGCCCCTAAATTGAGGAGGAGATTCAAAATAGCGTGGAATAATGAGGGAAAGTATTGAACTACAAGTCTGGAGACCTAATTTCAGTTTTGACTTTGACGTTTACTGTCTGTGTGACTTTGGACAAATCACTGACTGCCTCACAAAGCCTGCTGCTTTCCTTATCTGTTACGTTAGGATACCACATTGGGTTGATCACTCTGATCCCCTTCTTTTCCAATATTGAGCCTTAAAGGGTACCCATGTAGAAAATGAAATCAGAGACTTCTCAAAAGAGTGTTTCAACAGAAACATAGAAAAGCCAGGTGACACAGAAAACTAGCGATATATACCAAGATGTTTCATCTCCAATGGTCTCCCTCCACTAGTATTTCGACTAGTTGAAAAGAGAGAATAGGGAGAGAGGATGGAGAGTACTGGGCTATATAGGGAGGCACAGAGTCAAACGTAAGCAAGTTTAGGATTGTTTTCATTAGCACAGGCCAACAGGAACCAAGAGATGGGAAAAAAATATAAGAATGAAGAGGGAAAGCATAGAGGAGCTCTCAAGAAAGAGGCAGTTTGCCATGGAATGTTGATGGGAGCCAAAGATTTTAAATTTAAAGCAGAAACAGCACAGAGGGAAATCTGCTCAGAGCAGGGCAAAACAAAGCTGATGGTAGCAAATCCTTACATTAACAGACTAAGAAGGAAAGTAAGGCAGAACAGGGGATCACCAGGAAGGGCAGCCTATCAGAAAAGTCATACTCCGGTTTTCCTTCTTTTATTGCCTCTCTGAATACAGCTGGCACTTGACAGTTTGGAATAGAAACATTTTAGAAGTATGTTTTAGAAATGATGCTTCCTAGAAACCAGAAACCAAAGTGGTTATCTAGGGGGCTGCTTTTCAGTGTTCTATTCTTTCTAATTTTTAAACTAGGTAGACATTTGACCAATTAAACATTTTAAATGATATCTTCTACATTGAATCAGAAGGACTATTTCCTTTGTGTGATATGTAGCTTCTAAGGCAAGGTTGCTTTTCAATTTTTACAGTTATTTCCTTCCTAACACAGAGAGCACATTGATCAACAGCCATCGTTCGCTTGTAGATCTTAGCTACCGGAGAAGAAAAAGAAAAAAGTCAAGCCCCCACATCTCTAATTCCCCATTTAGGGAATTCCCTGGCGGTCCAGCGCTTAGGACTCGGTGCTTTCACGGCCAGGGCCACGCGGCGCGGCAAAAGAAAAAAAGAAAACACAAACATCCACGTTTATCTAAAACAATGTTGTGGAGTCCTTTGGATTTTCTTACATTTGAAAATCTTTTTTAATTGGATTCTAGGGATGATGGTTTTTTGAGGTCTTGGGATGTCATCTTCTTGGATGTGGAAGATGATTCTAAGTTCTAGGATAAATACAAAAACCTTCTTGATACTTTTTAAGCTTCCTTTCTGCTTATTATATGAGTTATATTCATGGAAAGATATATTTCTCCTAGGCTTAATACCTGTTACTTGCTGGGTAAAAATATGAATGAGCACAATAATGAAACTCTTTTACACTTACTATTTTGCTGTCTGCTTT